>NC_142772.1:50178198-50253198 GCF_988280905.1 Pimephales promelas
CATCTCAGCGTCTCACATCTCAGCGTTTCTCATCTCAGCGTCTCTCATCTCAGCGTCTCACGTCTCAGCGTCTCTCATCTCAGCGTTTCTCATCTCAGCGTCTCACATCTCAGCGTCTCACATCTCAGCGTTTCTCATCTCAGCGTTTCTCATCTCAGCGTCTCACATCTCAGCGTTTCTCATCTCAGCGTTTCTCATCTCAGCGTCTCACATCTCAGCGTCTCACGTCTCAGCGTCTCTCATCTCAGCGTCTCTCATCTCAGCGTCTCTCATCTCAGCGTCTCACATCTCAGCGTTTCTCATCTCAGCGTTTCTCATCTCAGCGTCTCACATCTCAGCGTTTCTCATCTCAGCGTCTCACATCTCAGCGTTTCTCATCTCAGCGTCTCACATCTCAGCGTCTCACATCTCAGCGTCTCACATATCAGCGTCTCTCATCTCAGCGTCTCTCATCTCAGCGTTTCTCATCTCAGCGTTTCTCGCTGTCATCTCAAGACATGTGTGTCCAGATCACGTGTGTTGTGATTCTCCGTTCTTCTGTAGAGATGCAGGCGGTAGATCTCACTCTTTCACCCTCGAGATAAACTCCAGACTCCCGTGTGTTTAACCGGTAGATTCTGACGAATGAATGCTCTTCTATAGACTCTGGAATTCTCTCTTTCATAATAATTCGGGCATCACGCAGGTTTTGCGTCTCTATAGAGGAGCGTGGAGCGGATCTGCTGTCAGATGTTATCTGTGTATCTGCCCTCATGTGTGAGGAAAACATCTGGTGTGTGTTCAGACGGGGAGAGATCGGTTTTACACGGTTTTATTCCACATTTTGTATGTAGATTAATTTTTGAGTTATCTGTGAAGCAGTGGATTTTAATGTGCTCTATTGAATTTTATAATATTTATTTGCAGCTCATTGTTTAATATTTTCTGTTTGGGAGCTGACGCGTTTGCGAATGAACTTCTGGAACTCTTTAAATGCGGATAATGTTTTATTAAGGAAGCTGCTGCTATTTTAATGACATAAGCCACACTAGTAAATGTATATACTGGGCCTGAAACTAACTTTGTGCCAATGACCATCCATGAAACAGAGATAAAGCCTTATAAAAGTAAGAAAAGTTGAAAGCAGTGAATGATATTTAGTTGTTTTATTTACATTGAACTGTCATGAAACGCCCCTGATTTATCGTTCAGCTGTTGGAAAAAGACTAACAAAGTGTAAAGTTGTCGAAAAGTGCGAGTGTACAGGGTGGGAAAGTGGAGACAACAACCAATAAAACATACACCTGCAACACACTCATTATACAGACTTATAGAGTTAAAGGTTCAAATCTAACCCTATAAAACAGACTTGCCAAACGTGGAAGAACGTTTAAAAGGTCCGAGTCTTTGCTTCTTCTTCTGGATCTGGAGACTGACAGCGGCTCGTTCTTCTCCGAACGCTGGACTGATCTCAGTGCTAAAGGATGCTAACCGCCAGTAAACATTCCTCCGCCGACACGACTCGCCAACAAGTCCAACAAAAATACCACAGAATTGTAAAAACGTGTTGAAGTTGCTGTGAGGCGGTCGCCCACTTATCAGCTCATCTCCAGTCTCAGACCATCTAAAGAGCTTTTCAAGTCGCCTTCAGCAATAACACGATTCTGAATTCCCCGTGACTTGTGTAGTTTCCCTCATGACTTCAGATTTGGACGAAGGTGCAGCGAGTATTAATGAGAGCGCTGAAATAACACCGGGAGATTTTATTTGGCTTCGCTTCTTTGTTGGACTTTATACAGCGTTTACCTCCAGCACCACGACTAATAGAAGAGAGAAACAGCCAAGACTCGCGCTTGCAACAACAACTAACCATTCATTTCAGCTTATTACAGATCCTTGGACGCTCTTTGTTTCGAACATATTTCCGACTTGTGCATTCATGCATTTTTCTAGTGCATTTTAATGGGAATAGCATTACACGTACAGCCTTTTCCAACGCAGGTCACTCCAGAAATGTGTTCAGGTGACTTTATGAGTCTCAGTTCTGGAAATATAAACTGCAGGACAAGAATATTTGAAGAATAACAGTTTCCCTTCATGTTGCATGAGTCAAAATGCTCATGTTTAGTTTTATTTGCTCTGATGTGGCCGGGTTTCTCTCTGGTCCTGTAGGATTAAAATCCGCACTGCAAAAAAATACCTTTCTTACTTTGAATTTTTGTGTTTTGTTTCCAGTTCAAATATCTTAAAAAATGGCATACAATATTGTCTTGTTTTCTGAAAATAATAAAAGAATAAAATAAAATAAGTGAGTTTTAGCATAAAACAAGCAAAATAATATTGTTTCTGTTTAAATGAACATTATTTTTCTGACCGCATTGGCTTCAACATAACGTCTTATGGCATTTTACTCATCTAGTGAATGAATCTTGAGATATTTGGACTGGAAACAAGACAACAATCCTGAGTAATAAAGCATTTAGTTTTCAGTCGAGTGACTTTGCCCTGTAGTGTTTAGTTTGCTGTGGTATTGTCCTGATCCCGGGTCAGTCAAAGGTTAGCGCAGGAGCCGGGCTGTCCGGGACGGTCGGTTCTCTCAGACACGGGCGAGTCTCAACACTTTCAACATAATGACCACTTTACTGAGTTTGGGGGTCTGTAACTGATGCATCAGATAATAGTTCAGGCTGACGACAGTAATCGAGTGTGTGATGTGTAATCATACGCTTCCTCTTCTTGTTCATCAGTGACTTTATTTCCACATGAGTCGCTTGTGGTCAAGTCACCTTTTTTAAAACACAGATTGTTTCAAAGCAGCTTTACAGAGATAACAGGGAAATAATGCAACACAATCATGTTCCTCATTTGTAAGTGGCTTTGCACTGAATGAATGCATGTAAATCCGTGTCTGAGCACGAAGACAAACGACGGCCGTGGTTTAGTAAGTCCATAATCTGCCCTTAAGCGGAGGATAAGTATAAGACAAATGAGACGTGAGACGAGCATTAGCTGGAAACGTCTCTCGGGTCACGGAGTCGGCGGCTCTGGGGGAAACGGATGCTTTATTTCTCTGATTGAAAACAGCATCTGCGTAATATTAATATTAATATTCTGCTTAATTACTGGTTCAGACTGTCTAAGCAAATCCTGCTCTTCCTCAATCATTCTCACATCAAGACACATTTACTGGAGAAGAACTCTGACTGAAGATATTAAGACTTGATTGATGAAAATTGCATCAACATGAAGATTTACAGGAGTGAGCTTCTGATCTGTGTGTGAGCGTAACCGTATCAAGGACTGGAAGACAGGACCGCGTTCTTCTGCTGTGTGAACGAGGCCTAAACAATGTGGGTTGTTTTTACCCAATTTTGGGTCAAATATGGAACAAACATTGGGTTAAACGTCTGGCTTTACTTAAGGTTAACAACACCCCTGTGTATCTCAGTGTGTGTGTGTGTGTGTGTGTGTGTGTGTGTACACTTCTGTCATTGTGTGCAATATCATGTTTTTCACGTTCGCCTCGCTTGCACTAGTTTTGCGTGTGTTGATTTGTATAGTTTTTGCGTTGTATTGATTATGGCATGTTGTTTATTGTACATCATCGTATTGCTTCTTTAAAATTCTACTTAAATTGTATTTATTTAAATTAGATGTTTAGTTTGCACAAAGTTATAATGATGACACTGTGAGGATTGCTATACCTTTGTATGTCAATGCAAAAAATGTGATATTTTTGTCTTGTTTCCGGTACAAATATCAAGTAGTAAAATGCCATTAGCCATCTTGTTTTCTAACAAAAATAAATATAATAAAAATCCAAATTAAGCGAGTTGTTGCTTAAAACAAGCAAAATTATCTGACAATAGGAAAAATAATCTTAATTCAAATGGAAACAAGATCGTTTTACTTGTTTTAGGGAAGAAATACTGTGTAAGAATATAATGTTTTGCAGTGTAGTGATTATAAAGAATGTTGACTCTTGTTTGTCCATATTGAAACAACCCAACATTTTTTAGAGTGTATTTAATGTTGTCAGTCAGTGTGTTCATCAGCAGATGTGTGTGTTCAGGACCGGCGCGTTTATTTACCCAGCACGCACCTCTCCGCTCCAGCTCAACTTCTCTAATATAAATATGATGGCGTATGGAAAAGAAGCCGTGCATTCGCTCTAATAATTGGAGTGAAGGCTGAAGGACACAGGCGTCTTTCTGGACTCTGAAAGGACGTGTGTGTGTGTGTGTGTGTGTGTGTCAGCATGAATGCGCTCAGTATAACGCAGAGCCAACGGCCCCTTAAGAAAACAAGCGCTAAAAGCCTGAGCTCAGGAAGTTTTGAATAAAAGCTTTTAGTGGGTTTTAGGCTTATCTCAGCCGTCCATCATCAACACGCGAGACGCTTTCCTGACGATCGACTCAACAACTCGCTCACCGATCAATACGGCCATTCAGGGGTGTGACGACTCCCATCCGAATGTTCTGATCCAGTCTGACCTCCGACCTGTGCTGCCTGGATCATGATCACACACTGCCAGAGGAGACCCGAGTCTGAGTCTGGTTTCTCTCCAGGGTTTTCCTTCATTCTGTCTCTGATGGAGTTTGTGTTGTTGCCACTGTTTCCTTTGGCTTTTGGCTTCATTAGTTGGGGGAATTAAATGTAATATTCAACAATATTATTGATCTCCTGCATTGACAGCATTATTAGAGACCTGAACTGAACTGGACGATGACATCACGGTTTATTGTGATGATCTCGGCGCAGAAGTGCTCAGATTTGGCCAGATCTGAGGATAATCTTTCAGAGAAATAGGCCTTTTGTGTCCATAGATCTCATGAAAAATGGGTCAAAAATAAAGGTGTTGTTCAGGGTATAAATGAACTAAAGGAATAACTTTACAACTAACATTCATTTCAACTACATCACGCTCTTCCTCAGTGTTCTCCATATCTAAACGACACATTCAGAAGAACAATGACTGAAGATATTAAGATATCAAAAGGAAGTGAGTTTGAGTTTAAAACAAGAACAAATATCTGCCAATGGAGTCAGAAAATTAATCCCGTTTTCACTTTGAATTAAGATTATTGTTCTGTGTGTGACAGATGCATGATGGGTGATCTTCAGCTGAAGACAGTGATCTGTATGATTAGGCCTTTTTTAGCCCGTAAGGATTTGGGAAACGTTATTCGTGTGTTTATTTTCAGTGGATGAAACTACTGCAGCTCGCTGTGTTCTCGAGCTCAGAAGTAGAGCAGATTACAGACGACGCTGAGCTGCACATTAAACAGGAGTTTAGATATGAGCACATCCCCCCCGATGATAGATCTCCGCTGTATAGATGTAAGATCTCGGACGGACGCGGTGTTTACCAGAGTTTATCAGACAATCTAAAAAACATATTAAACTAAACCCTCGCAACACAACACTATAGTATTAATGTCCCTGTAAATCATTTATTTCAAGTGGACTTAAATAAATAGTTCAAATGTGTGAGACTTGAGTCCAGAGACTGATGCTCGAGTGTTTGTGTTGCAGGTCATTTTCTGGGAAACAACACAGTGATCGATGTTCTACGGCGCGAAGGTTATGAGGTGGAACACGTACCAGCTGGACAGCCGCTCCCCAGGTAACACACACACACACACACACACACACACACACACACACACACACACACTCACTCACTCACTCACTCACACTCACTCACTTTCTCACTCACTCACTCACTCACTCACTCACTCACTCACTCACTCACTTTCTCACTTTCTCACTCACTCACTCACACTCACTCACTCTCTCACTTTCTCACTCACTCACTCACTCACACACTCACTCACACTCACTCACTCACACACACACACACTCTCTCACTTTCTCACTCTCACACTCACTCACTCACACACTCACTCACTCACTTTCTCACTCACTCACTCACACTCACTCACTCTCTCACTTTCTCACTCACTCACTCACTCACTCACTCACACACTCACTCACACTCACTCACTCACACACACACACACTCTCACACTCACTCACTCTCTCACTTTCTCACTCACTCACTCACTCACTCACTCACTCACACACACACACACACACTCTCACACTCACTCACTCTCTCACTTTCTCACTCACTCACTCACTCACTCACTCACTCACTCTCACTCACACACACACTCTCACACTCACTCACTCTCTCACTTTCTCACTCACTCACTCACTCACTCACTCACTCACACACACACTCTCACACTCACTCTCTCACTTTCTCACTCACTCACTCACTCACTCACTCACACACACACTCTCACACTCACTCTCTCACTTTCTCACTCACTCACTCACTCACTCACTCACACACACACTCTCACACTCACTCTCTCACTTTCTCACTCACTCACTCACTCACACTCACTCTCACTCACACACACACACACTCTCACACTCACTCACTCTCTCACTTTCTCACTCACACTCACTCACTCTCTCACTCACTCACTCACTCACTCACTCACTCACTCACTCACTCACTCACTCACTCACTTTCTCACTTTCTCACTCTCACACTCACTCACTCACACACTCACTCACTCACTTTCTCACTCACTCACTCACACTCACTCACTCTCTCACTCTCTCACTTTCTCACTCACTCACTCACTCACTCACTCACACACACACACACTCTCACACTCACTCACTCTCTCACTTTCTCACTCACTCACTCACTCACACTCACTCACTCACACACACACACACACACTCTCACACTCACTCACTCTCTCACTTTCTCACTCACTCACTCACTCACTCACTCACACTCACTCTCACTCACACACACACTCTCACACTCACTCACTCTCTCACTTTCTCACTCACTCACTCACTCACTCACTCACACACACACTCTCACACTCACTCTCTCACTTTCTCACTCACTCACTCACTCACACTCACTCTCACTCACACACACACACACACACTCTCACACTCACTCACTCTCTCACTTTCTCACTCACTCACTCACTCACTCACTCACACACACACTCTCACACTCACTCACTCTCTCACTTTCTCACTCACTCACTCACTCACTCACACACACACTCTCACACTCACTCACTCTCTCACTTTCTCACTCACTCACTCACTCACTCACTCACTCACTCACTCACACACACACTCTCACACTCACTCTCTCACTTTCTCACTCACTCACACACTCACTCACACAAACATAAAATTCACTCTCACACATACACTCACACACACACACGCATACACACACACACACACACACACACACACTCTCAGGGTGAGCTCATAATGAGGGTCCCTCGGGTCTCCCGGGTCAGAATGGGCCCATTGTTTGAAGAGCTCATGGGTTTCATCACAACATATGCAGAAATATGAAGAGTGTGTGTGTGTGTGTGTGTGTGTGTGTGTGTGTGTGTGTGTTACGGTTAGAGTCAGTCTGCAGTGGACGTCACACTCGTCTGGAGGAAGTGATGCGTGTTGGAGTGTGTAGTTCTGGTTAGTGTGTTGGAGTCCCACCATCGACAGACACATTAATGTTCACAGAAGCTCACACAGAATAAAGTGCTTTAGTCCAAATGCTTCATATATGATGAACAAGCTTTATATGACAGATTTCATTCAGACTTTAAACACTGATCAGCGAACAGAAAGAGAAGCTCGACTGCAGCTGTTGGAGAGACGAGTCTCGGTAACCCCACCCACATTTACATCTCCTAATAGATCTATACACTGAGGCACACACTCATACTATCAGACACACACACACTCATGCACACACACACACACTCACTCTCTCTCTCACACACACACACACACTATGGAATGGATGGATTGGCAGATTGAAGGAGACGTTGGAAACTCGAGGTCCGGAAAGCTCCATTATAAACGTGCAGTTTCGGCTCCGCTGCTCGTTTGCATCCGAGCGTTCGAGACTCACAGTCTGAGAGCAGCAGATGTGCAGAACAGCTCTCATCGACGTGTGTGTGTGTGTGTGTGTGTGTGTGGGTCTGGAATTATTTCTACAGCGCTTTATACAGTCTAGATCGGGTCAGAGCCGCTTCATAGTGATAAACAGGAGAATAATGCAATCAATAATGCATGAAATATGAGACAAATTCAAATTCAGTCTCCATTACTCTTACTCAATAATCACATTCACAAGCTCATTTACATCTTTAAAGTCCTAAATAAAAACATATTTTATTCTCTTAGGAACCAACCAGCCAATCACATTCCACTTAAAAGAGCATATTGAACTTCTGGTGCTCTTCACTTGTTGGACAATTGTATTAGTGGTGTACTATATTTTAGTTTGATAATGTTTTTTATTTAATATTTAGTATTTTTAGGGGATTTTATGGTACTTAAAATTTTATTAAAAATGCAGTTTTTATATGAAGTCTATATGTTCATAATCCGGTTTTATAGACGGAGATAATGTGAGGCGTAAGTGTGTGTTCGGCGTGTGAGCTGATCTCTCAGTAAACCAGCGTTCAGTGAGATGTTGTTCGGCTGCAGTTCCAAACGCTTCCACTAGAGGAAACTCGTCTCGCATTCATTTCCAATGCGCCATTTCTGACTGTGACTGTTGTTATCAGGACCATTACACCTGATCCAGTCACGCCCATCATGTGTGTGTGTGTGTGTGTGTGTGTGTGTGTGTGTGTGTGTATGTGCAGGTCCGGCTGGAGGGCAGGAGAGCCGGAGCCGGAGCCGTTCCTCCACGAGAGTCTCCAGGAGCACGAGGAGCTTCTGCTGGCCGAGAGGATGGAGCTGACGGAGACGGCGGAGCACAAGCTGAAGAAGAAGCGCAGGAACAAGCAGCGGAAGCAGAGCCGTCGCCAGTTCAACGACCTCTGGGTGCGACTGGAGGACAGGTGCGATACACACGTCACACTCCAGATAGCGGTGTGTGTCAAGCGATACACACGTCACACTCGAGTGTGTGTCGCTTCTGCATCCTTGCACACGGAGTCCAAAACTCTAGTCCAGTTCTCGTGCTCGGCCTCTGACACTTTCATCCGTCAATAAAAAGTTCCAATCGGATTCGATTTTTCTGCATTGTTTGTCTGGGAGACGTTCGCTAACAGCAGGCAAGCTGTCATTGTTTGTGTCAAACGAGTTGTGGATTTGTTGTAACATTAAAACAGGAGATCATGACTCACTCAGAGCGACTCTCGAGCTCCAGTGGTTTCCTCTGAATGGTCAAAACTTGATTCAGAGTCACTGAACGACAAAAATATAAATAGAAAATCGCATACGGAAATTTCAGACTCAGGGCCCTATTTTAACGATCTGTCAAAGCGCATGGCGCAAGTAACTTTGTGGGCGGGTCCCGGCGCTGTTGCTATTTTCCCGGCGGGATAAATGCCTCTTGCGTCTGGCGCAAATCTAAAAGAGTTTGGTCTGGAGTAGCTTCATTATTCAGAGGTGTGGTTTGGGCGTAACGTCAAATAAACCAATCCGAGCGCCATCCAACATACCCTTTAAGAGCAGGTGCGCATGTTGCATGACGGATTGTTATTATAACGGCGGGTTTACCAGGAGCGTTCACAGCCGAGGAGACCGACGCTCTCGTCAGGACAGTGAAAGACAGAAGTGACGTTGTATGGGGATGGAGAAACTCCAAGCGGCGGTTAAACATTATATACGTATGTGTCTCGCCACTATTGGGCAAACAGGTCTGATCCAGTATCACAATTAGCCTTAAAAATGGGTAATTCGGTTTTTTCATCTTCATGGACACCACAATGATTTCCCTCATGTGTTCATATTTTTCCTTGTTATAATGTATGATTGGCAAAAATAAAAACTGCTGCATCTGTGTTGATGAGAGAATCAGTGCTGCATTATGGCCAAGCATGCGCGCTTAAAATAGCATTATGAACACCGCGCAACGCGCCACTGACTTTAGACCAGGTGTTTTGTGGTCAGCGGCGGAGTTGTGTTCTGGAAGTGTAAAATAGCACCAGGGAATGTTTGCGCTGAAACACGCCTCCTTTTTGCGCCGATCCGCCCAGGGAGCGCAAGTTCATTCCCTAGTTTACCGGCGTGCGTCTGTGGAGGGAAAATCCCGCTTTGCGCGCGTGCAAAATAGAAATGAGACATGCGTTTGTGAATAAAATCATTTGCGCCGGGTGTAAGATAGAGCCCTCAGTCTGCAAGGACCTTCAGACTTATTTTACTGCCAATGATATATTTGATGTATTTTTGCTCGCACTGGACTTAAGAGGTTCAGCCTTTCCCGGTCCGAGAGGTAAAGGAGACGGACAGATGGGCCTCGGGATCAGGGTCGGCACCTTAGGGATGGATCCCTGTTTGGGATATAGGAATGCCTTGACCATCCCCGGTGCAAACTCAAGGCAAATGGGGGAAACCGAAAGGACCTGACTCTTTTGAGGGACGATATAGCTAGCAGAAAGATGGTCTTAAAAGTAAGACATTTCTCTGAAACCGAATCTAAAGCTCGAATGGAGCCCTAGACAGGCCTTTTAAAACTATTGCTAGGTCCCAAGCCGGTCCCCTTGCAGACCTCAGCCTCAATGTGCCACGAATGAGACGTGTGGTCAGGGGGTCTCGACCCAACGATGTGCCACCCACCGGGGCGTGGAAAGCCACTATGGCCGCCACGTATACCTTGATAGTTGATGGACGTAAACCTGACGTAAAGGGCTGTTGCAGAAACTAAAAAAACTCAGAAACTCTGTGGCGCCATTTCTTTTGAGCCGAAGCCATCTTAGCGTGAAGAACGGCCCTCGCAACCAGCTTCTGTTTCTGCTTCTGCTGCGTATGAGAAACTAGACGGCCGGAGCTGTCTCACCCAGCAGCCCCGAGGGAGAGATGTTTAACCGCCTCTGACTGTGGTTTGGCCTCCTGGAGACTCTCGACAACCCAAATAACCGTGTCGCCGAAGACAGCTGTATTTCTCCTTGATCTCCATCAAACTCAGCCAGAGGTGTCTCTCAGTGGCCACAAGGGCTGCCATATAGACTACTGGAAAGAGATTGAGAATCCGCTTCCCCCATGATTGTGTCACTTTCAAAGCCCAGCATATCTACCTCCACTTCGCAATAGTGTTTTATATATATATATATATATATATATATATATATATATATATATATCAGACAGACAGCAGTAAATATATCAGACAGACTGACGCATCGCGAGTTCCCTCGAAAAAGAACTAAATATTTGTCAATATGGAGCGCAATAACTTCTTATTATCTTTATTGTTTTTTGAAATATGAGTATATAGTTTTTATTTCATTTATTTAGTTTAGGTTATTTTAGTTGAAAGTCTTAATTCAGTTATATTTTTTATATTTTATTTTATTTCAGTATGTTTATTTGAAGTACTGAAAATGTTTTAATGGTTTATATAATATATTTTGAATGAAATTATTTTTTCATTAGATTATTTTATTTTTTCATTAAAGTTGTGCTTTTGTCATTTTTATTAGATGTTGTGGTAACACTACAGTAAGTTAACGAGCAATGCATTCTTTACCGTATTTATTTATTTATTTATTTTTTGTTAAGGTTAGTTAATAAAAACATAACAGTTCATTGTTAGTTAATGTTAGTTCAGGTTCATTTAATACTATTAACAACTTTTGATTGTAATGATGTGTTAGTACATTTCCAAATCAACATTAACTAAGGTGAATAAATGCTTTAGAAGTTTTTTTCCTGTAAACTAAAGGAACCTTACGGTAAAGCGTCACTTTTTTCTCTAAAAAAAGATTATATAGTTTTAGATTTAGTTTTAATCACTTCAGCTTTATCTACTAGTTGAAATCCCAGTAAATGTTGATTTTATTTCCAGTAATGGAAAATTTTGTATGGTTTCAGACATTAGCCCAGTTCCCCGTCTCGATCGGATCAGTGTAACAGAGTCTTTACATCAGATGACATGTTCTCAGCCGAGCCTGAACCGTGTTCTGGACATTTGCTTGAATTTACGTCTACAGTCGCCCACGTAATCCTGAGGAACAACAATATTTCTTTAATAAACAGTTTATGGAAGCGTAGCGAGTGGCGGTTCAGGTCCAGACGCTCAACACAAACAGAAGAGCTGCATATAGACTTCATTTACTCTGACCCGTGGAGGGAGACGGGCCTGGCACACGTCTGACACACACACACACACACACACGCTCAGAGATGTTCGAGTGTTGACACAGATGGAGGACGTGAAGGGAACTTTATTTATGTTTCCCGTCCGTCTCATGAGTTCTGACAGACTCTAAACCTCCATTTATTTTCCCTCCTCCTTCAAGGAAAAGACGGGCGTTTAGTGCGGATTCATATTTCATAAACGCGCAGATTTCAGCCGGTCACGTGACCGAAGAGACTGCGATCGCGGTGTTTGAGCGAAACCACATGTGATCGGAGGAATTCTCCTGAAAACACACACACACCATGTCACAAACCACACACGCTCTTCCTCTGTGTTTCTGTGTTCCAGCACTAATATCTAATCATTCTCAAAATATCAATGGAAGCTTGTATCGGCTACAGAATAAGACATTTTAAAAGATAATTACGAGTTTATATCTCACAATTCTGACTTTATAACTTGCAATTGTGAATAAAAAGTCGCAATTAATTTTTTTTTTATTCTGTGGCGAAAACAAGCTTCCATAAATATGTCAATGGAGTCAGAAAAATAATCTTGTTTTCACTTTGAATTAAGTTGATTTTTCGAAACGCATATTTGTCTCGTTTTAAGCATAAACTCACTTCATTTTGAGTTTTAAAATGCTTTTCTCAAAAATTTCAGAACCTTAAGAATGTTTAGATAAACAAGATACTGAGGAAAAGCATCATTTCTGCTGTGTGTTTCTTGTCAGTCATTATTCTGCGGTTCATCAGTCCATTTCTTCATAACTCTCTCTCTCTCTCTCTCTCTCTCTCTCTCTCTCTCAGTGTGACGGCAGAAGCTCCGCCCCCTCTCGTCCGCATCATCAATGGTTACATCAGTGTTCAGACACACCCACAGGAGTATGGCAGAGCCAATCACGACGGGACATTCTCAGGCTCCTCCCCCTCATGGACAAGCCCCGCCCTCTCGGCTCTGAGCGTTCAGATGATCATACGGCTGCTTTTATAATATCTGGAGTCACACACACTGATCCTGAACCACTTCCTGGTTCATTCGGGACAAATGCAGAAAACTAAACACTGAACACTTCAATTTGTTTCTTCGTTTCCAGAAGAATCATTTCCATGTAAATATCGGATGTATCATAGATGTAATTTAGAGTTTTTAATAAAGCATTTGCTGTTTGTTCACTTATCATATATATATTATACACACACCCACACACAAACTAAATCAGCTACTGCAGCAGAGCGAATTTCTGTAAAGTATTAGTAAAATCTTAGAAATAATAATAAATCCTTTCCTTCGGTTCAGTGACACAGTTTATATGAGCAGATTTACGTTTCATGCATAAGTGAGTTTCATGAAAGAGGCCTGTTGTTCTGCCTGTCTTTACTATCCGTCAACTGAAGCATTGATGATTGTTTTAATTTGTGTATGACATAGAAATTATTCATTTAATTTATTGGATAGATAGTTTTAGTTGCTCTTAACGTGTTTGTTTTGACACATCATATTCCCGATATCCAGTGTATGTGACGTTACAATAATGTGTTTTTCTATGATCTTACAAACAATAAAGTATTTATCTAGTTGAAGGTCCTCCAGATGGAAGATGAATGTAGAAGTTTCACAGAGAGAAACCCTGACCTTCTGTTTCTGTCATGGGAGAATTCCGCCGAGCCCCGCCCCTCGCTTTACTCCGCTGAGCCCCGCCCCTCGCTTTACTCCACCGCGCCCCGCCCCTCGCTTTACTCCGCCACGCCCCGCCCCTCGCTTTATTCCTCTGAGCCCCGCCCCTCGCTTTACTCCTCTGAGCCCCGCCCCTCGCTTTACTCCTCTGAGCCCCGCCCCTGGCTTTACTCCTCTGAGCCCCGCCCCTCGCTTTACTCCTCTGAGCCCCGCCCCTGGCTTTACTACTCTGAGCCCCGCCCCTCGCTTTACTCCGCTGCATGTTTGCAGAAGCGTCTACATGCCTTGATTTATATAACTATGTTCATGGAACTGATTGGAACACCTAAATTCCACAATTTGGAGGGCTGTCCCAATACTTCTGGCAATATATTGTGTACACAGAGTACGATTGCAAACTGCCCTTCAAAATCCGACTACCGTGTGCAATTGCCTGTTTTTGCTGATGAAGAAACTCATGTGAGCTCAATCTGATCTCACTTACAGCTCATAAAGGACACACAGGAGGTTTTTACATACGACACTGAGAATATAACGCTGCAAACGCCAGATTCACAGCAACACGATTAACTCGACAGATGCTTTTATTGTGTGCATGTTCTCGTCTCGCTGAAGTCACGGCGCGTTACACGGGTGTTTATTTGTCCAGCATAATCCCAGAATGCATCAGCTGTCCAGTGGCGTCACATCAAACTTAAATCCTCATTAGACACCTCAAATAAATACAGAATCATGAGTTCAGTTTCTGTTTTCTCATGAATGTGTTCAGAAAGTTCCAGATCGCAGTGTTGATGTGCCATGATTACCGCCCACTTCAGCGAGGAGCGTAAGAACTGCAGGCCTCATGAACGATTGTTGAACGACAGATCGCACGCGAGCGGCTCTGAAACGCATTTCTCCAGCTCTACTGGGAAAGAAAACACAGAAGGTTTCAAAGCAAACCTGGGGAATGCCGGAGGTCCAGGATGATGCCAGAGAGAACTCGACTTCACCCAATGAAAGACAGTCCTGGAACTAAAAACGACTTCCTTGCTCCGCTCGCTGTGTGTGTGCGTTAAACATATGGACTTTATAGTAGGGCTACTTTTTACGGGGCCAATCTTGTTTAAAGGACCCTTGAACTTGGCATATTAGACATTATATTATTGGCATAATAGACAATAATTTGGAGCAGTTTACTGAGCCATCATCGAGGATGTGTTAACGCTCACAAAAGGGTTTGATAACTGGACTAATGAAATGCAAATTTTAACTGTATCAATGTCTTTTTTGTCCTTCACATGTTAGACAGTAAACACTGATCCACCTGTTTGGACATTACACATATACACAGAGAAAAGCTGCAGGGGAAAGTTACACTGAACAGTAATGTATTACAATATTGCATTACCCCCTTAAAAAGAGACTAATCGCATTACATAGATCTTTTTTTAGAAAAATAATGATGAGTTATTTTACTTTTGCGGTACTTTTTTTTTTTTTTTTTACCTGGACTGGGCTTGTTTTTCTAGAACAAAAAAAGTTGTATTTTGGGGCAAATGTACAGACCCCTTTCACGGCAAAAGTTAAACAACAATCCTCGGACAGAAGGAAATGCATATTCACGCGTGTACAGTAGAGTTAGAGTACAGTAGAGTGCAGTAGAGTTATAGTGCAGTGTACAGTATATTAGAATATATATATATATATATATATATATATATATATATATATATATATATATATATATATATAAATGTTCTCTTATTTCTATGTTCCCATTTATTGACTTTCCTTCACTGGATCTCTGAGTTGTGATGTCACTGATAGGACTATAAATATCAGTTGCATGAAACTTAATTAACATGAAAACCGACAGTAATTTTATAAACAACAGAAGATGTGATTTAGCAGCTAAATACGATGAAACAAACATTATATTACTAAATGTCAGATCATGAAGTGTTTGATGATCAGAGCAGAACGTGTCTCCTCATCCGCTGTAAAAGACCATTCAAGAAACAGTCTAGAAACTGAACTGCAAAGTATAAAATGTCCCTAAATTACAGTCAGATTTGTCAAGACATATTAAATGTGACTATACATATATAAAATGTAAATGATACATTTCATAAATGATGAAAGAATGATTGCAAATTAATGGAATAAGAATTGCTTTTGTCAAAATCATTTGATTATTGTGACTGACCACATCAGACAGAACGACGCTTTGACGGACGGAAACATCCGTGTTCAAACACACGAGAAACTTCACACAGAAACACGTCCGTCGCTGCAGGTGCACGAGATGAAAGCGGAAATATTAATATTAATGCTCAAATCTTTCAGCTCAGCGCTTCAGTTCATCATTATTCGACAGGACAGGAAAGGCAGGGTTTGTTCCAGAAACATGAAGACTCTTCACAGCTGCTCTAAACAGATTTAAATACTGTATACTGTAAATACTTCTGTAGCAGAACATTAAAATCTTCCTCCAATCATTGGATTCTGTCCGTATATTTTCATAAACTGCTTTGAAACAATCTGTAAAAATGCTATATAAATAAATGTGACTTCACACACACACACACACACTCAATCACTCACTAAGTCACTCATTTAACATTTGCTCGCTCGCTCACACACACATACACACAAACTAAAACATTTGCTCACTCACACACTCACTAAGTCACACACTCACAACATACACACTCACTCAAACACACACACACTCACACATTTTATGGTACAATGATAATGCGTTATGTTTCTGTCATAATTTCTCCAAGTTAGGCCGTTTCTTGATGTGTTTGTGTGTGTAACGACGAGTTTCCTCAAATCTGAGGAGACAGTAAATGTTGAACTGGAATCCAGACTGTGATTTGATTCGGGATTAAGTGAAACGAGTAAATCAAAAGAACTTCCTTAATGATCACTATTACACTCACAGACATACGGATGCGCTGAGAGCTGAAGACAGAAACTTCTGTTTTGATTTGATCAGCGCTGTTGAGGAGCTTTACGGAGAAGAACGGCCAGAGGAGGATGAGATCCTTCCCACAGTGACCCAGTTAACCCTTCGTCCTGACGCTGCGCTTGAAGAAGAGGAGCAGTGGGAAAGCTCAGCATGACACTGAGAACACTCACTGACCCGCGTATGAATATTAATACACTCACGCAGAGACTTGAAGAAGCCGCTGACTCTCAGATGGAAACTCTTGATCTGGAGAGTCAGGAGTGAAGCGCAGGATCGTCATTAAAGGCTTCGGGTTCGTCAGAAACACACTTCACGCTGCTAATGCTGAAATATAATAGCAGCGCATGCTCGTTAAACATGTTTGAAATATTGCTCACACGGACAAATGAAGTGTTTTGTGCGTGAAGAAATGTCCGAGTCGACCACATGAAAGAAAACTTCCAGTAATCCCCAGCCTGAATCAGTCGAGCCGGATGATCATGTGACCACATCACACGGGTCATGTGACCACATCATACGCCTGAATTCCTGAGGACGAATGACTGAAGCAGATTACTGCACACAGCTTCTGTGAGTCACACACACACGCACACACACACACACACGCAGAGACGTTACAGATCAGACACTGGTCACAACAACACAACCACCAGTTTTGCTTATGTTTACAGTTCAGACTATAACTCATAAAAACACACTATTATAAATAGTCAAGTCGAGTCTCCTTCATTTCTACAGTATAGAGTTTCACAGCAGCGTTACAGTAACAGTGTTTGGGCTTTACAGCAGATCCAGTGTAAAGTTATAGTCCAGATAAAGTTAACTCTGATTGGTTCACTTCTGTTGTAAAGATCATTATTGATTAACACGACACCGCTCTACTGAACACAGAACAGAAAATGTGTTTCGGCCGTTCATTCACACACAGTGTTTGAGCTCGAGAACACACACTCTGAAACACTGCTAAGCTGCGCACTATCTGGATATAAAATATATATATAATGTATGACTTATTGGAGCACAAACCTGTATCGTAGAATATAATGTGCATTTGGAAGGATGAGACCTGGGCCTCATATGCAGAAACTTAATATCAACATATAAAATCATGTTTCATATGCTACAAAAACAGCCGTCTTCCTCCTCAGAGACTTTGCTACGCTCCAGAACGTGATCCTGTTTCTGATGTAGAGAAGCTAGTTCATGCTATCATACTAGCCGATCGCCTTCGTCCTCCATAAACAAGCAACAGATAGTCCAAAATAAGTTCTTTCTAGGTCAAAAGATATATGATCATATAACACACATTTTATGATTGAGTGTTTTCACTAACCCTAACATAACTCATGTCTGAGAGTCCAACAGAAGGACGGACAAAAACAGTCACATATCCACTGATCTGAGAACTGCTCATGTTTATCACCATTAGCTAAACTATAGCGAATAAACTGATGATGTGAGAAATGTTGAAGGTGTGTGAAGAAATGTTGGTTTGACTGTAAATTCAATCAACTGGTAAATCAAGCAAACGAAGATCCACCGCTGTAAAGACTACACAACAAATCTGCCAACATGCCCAAACAAACTCAAGCCTGTGTTGATGTAAATGTGTTGGTCAGATTGCAGAAACACAGATCTGGGATCTGTCACAGATCCGTTGCTAACTCAGTAAGCCACTGGATTAGATTGTTGACGATTTGCCATGATCTTGGACTGTTTGGTTCTTCGTCCGTTAGCCTGAATCTGCTAGCAAGCAGGCTTATTTCATGCTAGCAGGATTAGATCGCGGCGGATACGGAATAATAATAATAATAAACTTTATTACAGACTCACTGGTCCAGATAAAAAAGACAGACAAATAAGACAATACACACAATATAATACAAACTTCAAAGGAGACAACTATACCAATGCTTCCATAACTTGGACACGAAGTGTAAAAGACGGAAGTCCTTTAGCGCAGCGCGATAGTGAAAACGATCATCGTGAGGGTGTCGTTTATACGTTATTTTGTTAGAAATGCACATTAATGTTCGATTCGATGTCGGGCTTTAACAACAGCACAAAATGTTTGCATTGCCCTAAAAGTCTTTGCGAGTGTCTTCCTTACACTATTGGAGATGCGGAGAACTTGATAAGCAGTTTGCAGTTGAACTTTTATCCTCTTGGGGGCACTGCTGTACCATGTAGTACAGGCGTTAATCGAAGTGAGGCTAACATTTGTAAAGTTTCTTTAAAAAATGAGCCTTACGTGCCAGAAATGTAATTCTTTTATTCACTTTTATAATAACCCTTTGACCCATACTTTCACCACTCAAAGAACAATCTAAATCACAGCCTAAATATTGGACACAATTTTTAACTTCAATCTGGGCACCACCCACAGTTCAGGAGTCCTACTCAACCCTGAACGCAAACACAGTTTATTCTCAATCAGCCATTCGCTTATACACTCTAAAAATGCTGGGTTGTTTTAACCCAACTTTGGGTAAAATATGGCCAAACCCAAGTGTTGGGTTAAAAATGTAACCCAATGGCTGGGTTTGTCCATATCTGAACAACCCAGCATTTTTAGAGTGTATTCTTTAACTCATCACTTAAATGGTTCTCTATGACTTTTATGTCCTTATGGGAGAACACCAATGCTGAATCATCCGCATGGAGAGAAAGATTACAATTGCAAACAGATTTCATATATTTATATAGAAGAGAAACAGCAATGGACCCAGGACACTGCCCTGTGGCACCCCACATGAGACAGAATGCCATTAATATCAACTCTTTAATACCTCTCAGTCAAGTATGATCTAATCCTTTCACATGCCATACTGTTAAACCCTGGGCCTTTAAGTTTAATCAGCAGAATCTGATGGTCAATGGTGTCAAATGCTTTCTGGAGGTTCACCCAAGCTCACACCACTCCAAACTTAGAGTAACACTGAAACAAGACCTCACCATCATATAACCTGGGTTTTCTAGGAAGCATTTCAACTAAATGCCCAGCTATGGAAGTTAAAAAAATCATAAACAACAAAAGTGTTCGAATAATCCAATTAGCCGGATCGTGATGAGCACGATGATATTATCTTGGATGTCTCATTTGATCTCAGATGTTTTAAGCAACGTACGAAGCACAGGCCCCAGGTCATAACAACACTCCTACTATCACCATCCAGAGACAGCCCAGCAGATGAAGACATGAAAGCCCACTCACCTCCATGAAGCCCTGGTGGACGCCGCAGGCTGTCGGCCGATGTCCTCTGATGACGTTTGCTTTCTATAAGCCACACTGACCTGGAGCCATTCGACGACAGAGGACTTCATCATGAAGAACTTCAGTCTTATTGTGTTCTCCACGTGAGAAACACCTTCCATGATGATCTGGAACATGTGATCAGGAGTGCTGGGTTCCTCTGCTCTGCTTTCTGTTTATATTTGGAGATCAATCATCCTCAATTTCACAAACTGTAGGAGTAAGACCAGACCAGAGTCCGGACTGCACTGGTTTACTCTCGGCTCTGCGGGATCTGGCTCAGGTTGCCAAACTCACTCTTAGATTACTTTCAGATCAGTCACAAATCAGACAATATCTTTTCCATGTTTCTAACCACATCTGATCAGATTCCTGCAACTGTTCACACCAGACGCCACATCATCAATCAGAGTGAGTGGGCGGAGCCTCTCTGCAAGCACTGCACTAAATCAAAACTACAGCCAATCAGAAGAGTGTGTGGGCGGAGCCACTCATTGTTCATTCTTAGATCATGTTCACTAACGTAGTTAATTAATGTTAACTACTAAACCTCACTGTAAAGTGTTACCAAATTTTTTTTACTTTCATTTTTAAAGGACTTCAATGGAAACAAGCCTTTGAGCTTTTTTGTGTTTTCATACTTTTAAACAATTCGTGTTGATTGTTGTTGTTCAATAAAGTTTTCATTCATTCATTTTTAAAAAGATTAATTGAAATATATGCTATGAATGGGTCTCAAAATGTATGTTCTGTAAAGCCCACAAATAACCAAAACTATCAATTATATCAGAAAACAGTCTCTTCATCCTGACGGCCGTAGCTCGTCTTCATTGCTGTCATTCCTAACATATGACTTTATTAAACGTGGATATTCAGCGTCAGTGTTCAGCGCAGTGCCAATGTTGCTCTCGCTGGAGCGAGTGTTGAACGACGACGCCGTTGGTTCTCGAGGACAAGCAGATGTTCGAGCTGTGAGGGACAGACAGATGGAGATCTGCACCAGCGATATACCAGAACACATCCATCTTTCCTCCACCACAGAACTGGGCCACAAACCACTCGCATTAATCCACACTGACGCAAGTCTGGAGTTCCTCAGAGAACCTGACCCGGAACCTGACCCGGAACCGACCCAGAACTGACCCGGAACCGACCCAGAACCGACCCGGAACCGACCCAGAACCGACCCGGAACAGACCCGGAACCGACCCGGAACCGACCCAGAACTGACCCGGAACAGACCCGGAACCGACCCGGAACCAACCCAGAACCTGACCCGGAACCGACCCAGAACTGACCCGGAACCGACCCGGAATGGACCTAGAACCGACCCGGAACCGACCCACTGACTGAAGATGAGGCGACCTCCTCCATCAGCTTTCGCTGATCAACTCTTCTGCTAACACTTTATTTTGATGGTCCGTTTTGAACATTGTGTTGACTATAATGGCTCGTTTCCACTGAGTGGTACAGAACGGTACAGTTCGGTTTGGTACGCAATTATTTGCGTATCCACTGTCAAAAGTTGTGAATGGTACCAAAAAGCCGAACCGTACCACTTTTTGGGTACCCTTCCGTTGGGGTACCTAGCACAGTGGTTCGGTACTAAAAGGTGGAGCTAGACTCACTGCAGAACGCTGATTGGTGGACAGAGTATCGTCACTCGCACTCGCTACAGCATTAGAAGCATACAGTTGAAATATAATACTACTGTTGTTGTGTCACAAAATTTATTTTTAAGAGTTTTCAGGCGAGAAAGTAGTTTTTTAAAGCTCAAATCTGTGGTTTATTTATAGATTTATGATCATTTGAAGATCCATTCCAAGCGATCACCGGACGCTCGCGCTCATAGGAAAATAAACGTTCATCCCTAACTAAGCATTTACAAAGAAAACATTCCAAATCTACCCACAACATTTCGCTATAAATGCAATAAAAATAAGTGGACATAGTTTTCTTTCTCAGTCCCACAGAAATCACATAATTCATCTATACCAGCACAAGCCTGAGAGTTCATTAACTCATGACTGCTACATGACATCACTTCCTCCAGAAGAGCTGCACTGCTTTAGGTGTGTGTGAGCATCAGACTACATTAATGCTCAGATGAACGAGTCCCACAGAACACAGAGACGGTGTGTGTGAAGGCTCTCACCTGTGTTTCTGATTAGAGTGTAAGCATGACGAACGCCTGAGATCGCCAGTGAGAGCTGTGTGTGTGTGTGTGTGTGTGTGTGTGTGTGTGTGTCGGCGGCTGCAGGCCGTCTGAAATTAAAATCAAGCGTTTCATAAATGCACACATTGTGAGGCCAGTTTTCCCGAGGCTCGCCTGATCAGAATAATTACTCGGCCACGCTGTGAAGGACAGCACTAATTTGTTTGGAGTGTGTGTGAGCTGACATCAGCGGAGTGTGTGTGGGGCTAGAGCAAACACACGTGTGTGTGTGACGACGAGCCTGGGGAACGGGCTGATACTCATGTTCTGCTGCATTAGAACAATCTCAGACGAGCCGGAGTGAATCTCAGAGCACGTCAGGTGGGATGTTTTATCAGTGAAGGCGTGACGACTCACGGAGAGAGTTTAGGTTTAATGAACAGAGAAAACAAACTCCACCACAGAGCATCATGAGCGGGGCGGCCAGCAGACCCAAGGATGCACTGATAGACGAGGATTTTTTTCTCTATTCACCTTTAATTGTATTGATGGTGGCAGGATCACATGCTGAATGTCGGATTTCTATGGAAGCTTGTTTCCACCACAGAATAAAAAACTATTCTGAATTTATTTCTCAGAATTGCATGCTTTTATTTATCTCGAACGATATAAAGTAGCAATTGTGAGTAATAGTCAGAATTGCGATATAGTCAGAATTGTGAGATATGTCGCGATTACAAGATAGTCAGAATTGCCTGATATAGTCAGAATTGCGAGATATAGTCGCAATTGCCTGATTATAAAGTCAGAATTGCAAGATATTGTCAGAATTGCGAGATATAAAGTTGTAATTGCGAGATATAGTCAGAATTGCGCGATATAAAGTCAGAATTGCAAGATATAATGTAAAAATTGCGTGATATAAAGTCAGAATTGCGAGATATTGTCAAAATTGTGATATAAAGTCAGAATTGTGAGATATAGTCAGAATTGCAAGCTTCCATTGACTTCGGATCTTCCTTTGATAAACACAAACCTTAGCTTTTAAGTTTCCAAGTAATTCGATGTTCAACACCGCGAGCAAATAAGAGGAAGAAGGATGATATAAACGCTAGAGCCTGAGCGAGAGCAGGAGGTGGTGTTTTACATGTTTGATCCTCGTCTGATCGGACGGGCAAACACAATCAAATGAGTTTCTGGAAATTTCCAGGTTAAAAGTCTGAGCTCATGTTCTCTGATTCTGACTTTCTTTGTTGTAACAAATGTTCGGCCAACGCTTACGCCCTATAGATGAAGATGAACATGATGAAGAACATAAGGAGACGTGAAGCTGCAGAAACATGATCAGAAGTGATGTAGCTTTAGTTGACACGCCGATCTGACGCACATTTAAACTCGAACAGAAATGAAAGTGTGATGAGCATCCCTGCGTCAGGAGAACAAAAGTAGATCCAAAAGCCAAATAAAAACAAAGAACAGCCGTGAGTTTGAAACATGAATGTTTTATACAAGCTTTATTTACAACTTGAATATCAACTGTACAGGTTTGCAGCGTTGGAAGCACAGGTTCATCAGCGGAGACGCGTATGACACGCATCGGCCCGCTGAACACTCCAGCGGCGCACACATACAGACATATTGTATACAAGCAATATAAAACTTGGCAAATGTAACAAATGTTTGCTACTTCAGATATCAGTTCTGATGAACACACACTCGCACCGCAGTCACACACTCACGACTGCAGTGCATCACGTGTCCCGCGTTTGAGGCGTTCCTCTGCTCATGGACGGCTGTGAGAGACGCTTGACCTCTGAACTCAGTCCACAGTGATCAGGAAGCCTCAAACATTCAATCATCCATCGCCGGTTACAGCGACACTAAAGCAGACGTCGACCGCAGACATGATCGCGCCGCGTGATAATGAAGCAACAGCTGATGAAGGAAGCAGTGCAAGTGTCACTGCCGTGTCAGAATCATCAAAAGCACTTACTGATTCAGCATCAAATAAATAGAAGAGAAGCGAGAGCAACACTATCAGTAACAGACACCCTCATCTCCATCACACACACACACTCACCGATCCTGATCAGTCACAGACACCCTCATCTCCATCACACACACACACACACACACACCGATCCTGATCAGTCACAGATACACTCATCTCCGTCACACACACACCAATCCTGATCAGTAACAGATACGCTCATCTCCGCCACACACACACACACTGATCCTGATCAGTCACAGACACCCTCATCTCTGTCACACACACACACACACACAATCCTGATCAGTAACAGATATGCTCATCTCCGTCACACACACACACACACACACACCGATCCTGATCAGTCACAGATATGCTCATCTCCGTCACACACAACCGATCCTGATCAGTCAGACACGCTCATCTCCGTCACACACACCGATCCTGCTCAGTCACAGATACGCTCACTCCGTCACACACACACACATCGATCCTGCTCAGTAACAGATACGCTCACTCCGTCACACACACACACATCGATCCTGATCAGTCACAGATATGCTCATCTCCGTCACACACAACCGATCCTGATCAGTCAGACACGCTCATCTCCGTCTCACACACACACCGATCCTGCTCAGTAACAGATACGCTCACTCCGTCACACACACACACACACACCGATCCTGATCAGTAACAGATACGCTCATCTCCGCCACACACACACACCGATCCTGATCAGTCACATACACGCTCATCTCCGTCACACACACACCGATCCTGATCAGTCAGATACACTCATCTCCGTCACACACACACCGATCCTGATCAGTCAGATACACTCATCTCCGTCACACACACACCGATCGTGATCAGTCACAGACACGCTCATCTCAGTCACACACACACCGATCGTGATCAGTCACAGACACGCTCATCTCAGTCACACACACCGATCCTGATCTGTCACATATACGCTCATCTCCGCCACACACACACACTGATCCTGATCAGTCACAGACACGCTCATCTCAGTCACACACACACCGATCCTGATCAGTCACAGATACACTCATCTCCGTCACACACACACCGATCCTGCTGGAAACACCAGCTCGCTCGCTCGTGCGGCTCATACACTACAGGAGATACTGGAAGAATGATCGATGCATCTAAACATGAGTGAGGAACATCAGGGCTTGATGATGGAATTCATCCGTCTTTACCAGTACGTGTCGGCCCCGCCCACTTCTGACCAGTGCATTCTGGGATAGCACACGGGCGCTGATGGGTTAGTTAGTGTGCAGCGATGGGTTAAACTGTCAATCATGCAAGCCCCGCCCCCTGATGTCATGCAGCCCCGCCCCCTGCCGCTCATGCTTTAACATCACTGTGAAAGAGAGAGATTGACAGGTGTCAGTCACAGATTCAGTCTAGCGTCACTAGAGTCGCGGTTCATGATCGTGAAGAAAACCTGCAAACATCATGTTGTTCCTCAGCTATCTAAATATCTAAACATTCTTACATCAAGATACATTTAGTGCAGAAGCAGCGAAACGACTGACGATTTAAAAACTTTTTTGGTGGAAAATGTATCGTAATTGAGTGAGTTTATGATTAAAACAAGAACAAATATCTATACAAGCTTGTTTCCGCCACAGAATAAAACTTTTTAAAAGATAATTGCGACTTTTTTTATCTAAACATTCCATTCTTAAATCAAGACACGTTTACTGGAGATATTAACGACGGGAGATGTTAACGAGTGTTCTGAGGAAGATCATCATGCTTAGCATGAGTGAAGAACGCGCGACTCGAGTGACAGTGATTGACAGCAGCTTGAGTGTTTTAAGGCATCGGGAATAATCAACTAAACCAAAAACAGGAAGAACAAAGTCATGAAGCGCCTTTAAACGACCGTCACGAGATACACACATTCAGCTCTTTCAATGCATAGATATGAACAGAAGATAAAGATGACAGGATATAAAGACTAATACACACACTCCAACTTTTTTGTGCGTCAGGAACAAACACCCTTAAAATACTGCAAAGCCTCCGTTAAACAGAGGAGTCCGACGGGAAATGACACGCTCGTTCAGGAGTGTGTAGGTTAATTAATGCTGATGTAATTAAGGAACGTCCAGAGACCCGGGTTCATCAGAGGGCATTATGGGATGGAGGCGGGTCCTGATTGGCTGAGCTGGGGTTGCTGTGGCGATGCTCTACCTGGCTGCCGTGGGCTGGCCGTGACCCGAATAGGCTCGTCTGGTGCTGGTGGCCTGTCTCTGCCGGGCCAGGAACGACTGACCCGACCCGGTGCCGGCCAACCGGTCCTCAGCCGCCTTCTTCTGCAGAGCCATTCCCTGAAACACACACACACACACACACATATTATCATTACTTCTATATTAGTTATATTAGGTGTTCTGGTGACTCGAGAGAGTGTGTGTTTTCCGGTGAGAGAGTGTGACACACACCATGTTGTACCAGGCAGACACGATGAGTTTCTCCTCCTGGTCTCTCTGAGACTTCGTCTTGTCATACTCCTTCTGCAAACACACACACAGTACAGTCACATGACAGTGTGTGTGTGTGAGAGAATAAGTTTGTGTGTGTGTGAGGGCAGAGTGCGATAGAGAGTGTGCGTTTGTGTGTGTGGGTGCGTGTGAGAGTGTGCGTGACCTCGAGTGAGTGAGTGAGTGAGTGAGTGAGTGAGTGTGTGTGTGTGTGAGAGTGTGTGTGTGTGACCTCGAGTGAGTGCAGCATCCTCTCGCGCTCCTGCAACTGGTTCTTCAGGGCTTGAACTTCAGGAGCAGAACCTTGATTCTGTTTGGGGTCCAGCGTACGGATGACCTGCACACACACACAACATTAGCATCACACTCACAAATACACACACACGCGCGCACACACTCACACACACGTACACTCTTGGCCTTCTCCAGGTATTTCTTGTATCTCTCCTCCATCTGCTTCATATCTTCATCTTTCTTCTTCAGCGCGTCCTCCAGATCCTCAATCCTCTGAGCTGAAAACAGCAACACACACACTCGTTACACCATCTGCAGTACACACACACACACACACACACACTGAGCGAGAGCCTGACGTTGAGCGACACACACACTGAGCGAGAGTGTGTGTGATGTGTGGAGTCTCACCGCTGGAACTGTGTTTGTTCTCCAGCTCTTCGATCTCGGAGCTCTTCTTCTGCAGCTCGTTAGTGGCGTCCCGGAGTCTCTCTCTAAACAAGAACACACACACACTCTCAGTCATGTGATGAACTGGGCGTGAGGAACATCGCAGCACCGGCGGATACTCACAGGTGCTCCTGACACTTCCTCTTCATCAAGACCGTCTGAAACAGAAGATGGGAAACTCAGGATTACAGCTCATGTGAAACCGCAGCGCCCCCTGCTGGACACACACACACTGCAGGCTCACTGAGGAGTGTGTGTTCGAGAGCTGTGGGCCAGCAGAGGGCGCTGACCACCACCCCACACACACACACACACACACTGTAGATCAGTGGTCGGCATAATTACAGAAATGAACTGACTATCCCTTTGAGGCTAGCAAACGCGGAGCGCTAACATGCAAACACGAGTCACTCCAGAACCGAAGATGCAGGACGAGAAACACCTTCAAGACCAGAGCAGAAGCAACACTCAGCAGGAGCGCTCCGTCTGGGCGGACCATCATGCTCGGGTCACGGGTCTGATGATGCGGCGCGTGACACACGCGTGTCTGAGATGCGCATGCGATCCAGTGGAACACACACAACAATCAAGCAGCACAATGCCTGGAGTGTACTCACAGCGGACGGAGAGAGAGAGGACGGCAGAGCGGAGTCAACAGACGCCTGTCACACACACACACACACACACACACACGCGGATGACGATCAATGAAGCAGACGGCCAGACTAAAGTAACAGACACACATGTGCTTCTGATGATGATGATGATGACGAAGGCATCACTCAGCAGGACGACCAATGGCAGGCCTGGATCATGCTACATCATGAGTGACATCACAGTGAAGAGAGAGATGTTAGTACACACACACACACACACACACACACACACACACAGCAGGCGTTAGTGCGACACACACGTGATGAGCCGCTACAGAGGTCAGTGTGTATCAGGGTTATCCGTGACGGAACTATAGCGGTTAAAAACATGTTAAACTTAAAACTGAGATAAGTTACGATGGGCTTGTGTGTGTGTGTGTGTGTGTGTGTGAACGATGAGCTTGTGCTTTCGGCTGCACCACAGCCAATCAGATCCACAGCAGGAGTGATGATGATGATGATGTCATGAAGCGCGGGACTCACATCATCCGCTTTGGATCCGTGTTCCTGAAGAGTTTTCTGCAGCTCCTCCACCTGAGACTGACCCGCCAGCAGCCTCTGATTGGCCAGCCTGAGACACACACACACACACACTTCAGTTCATTCATTACACCTGTAACATTGTGTGTGTGTGTGTTTTTCAGATTAGAGCTGGATGACAATAGTTGAGACTAAATAAACAATAAGCAGTTGTGATGTACTGTATAGTCTCAGGGAGACACACACATGTATGGTCTAAAGAGAGAGAGAGATAATCGAAGCCCTCGCCCACGGGAAATATCCAGAAACGTCCATCGCCACGACCCCTGCTGACCCCTGCCGACCCCGGGGCACATAATAAATATGCTTCAGCCTTTGAATCATTTTTATAAAAAGAATGAATCAAAAAAATTAATTACTTGACATTTACATGAATGCACATTAGCTTATCTTTTATTATTAATAGTAAAATTCGGTCAGATTTTCCCGACACGATATATGAACGGCCCTACGGCGTTTATTTAGTCTCAAAACTCGAGCACAGGATACGAGGGCAAAACACAGTATACAAGCTCGATGCCATCCTCGCGCGGGCGCGTTTCTGCACAGTGAGCGTGACGAGCTGCCGCCAATCAGGCCACGAGCTAGACACACCCCCACTTCGGATCTGCTGGATTCACACAAGTCACCCAAACTGACGTGAAAAAGCGGGAGGCGCTGATATAGATCATATAAAGAGCTGTGCGGGAACGGACCCTTCTCACCACTGTAATGATGCGTTTCCACAGTCTGTAAATTTAGCAAAGCATTGATTTAAAAACTCAGTGTACTAAAGACTAAGTGTAGCGTTAGCATTAGATTACAGTCGACCAGTGAACGCTGCGATCCCGCCCCGCCTGAGGGACAGCGCCACCGCTGATGTTGATCTGGTCATGAGTGTGTGTGTGTGTGTGTGTGTCCTGCACCTGTTCTCCGTCTCCAGCTCGTTCTTCCGGCTGTTGGAGTCCTCCAGTAAACTCTGCAGGAGCGCGATCTGCTCGTTATCTGAGCCCTCCTGCGCCAGCTTCAGCATCCTGTTCTCATGCTGCAGGCGGATCATGCGCTCGCTGCGGGCACACACACACACACGGGTACGGGCACACACACACACACACACACACGGGTACGGGCACACACACACAGACAAACAAAAAAATGCAGCAGTTAGAGTAAAGCACAATAAAGATACAGTCTGAGCCGCTGGAGTCTTTCATGCGTTTACAGTGTTCATATAGTGTATTAATTTCATATAGTGTATTAATTTCATATAGTGTATTAGACAGTATTTCACATACCGAATCTCTGGTGTGACGATCTCTGCAGCCAGCGAATCAGACGGCTCGTTACTGCCCAGCGGCACCAAGCCTGAGGAAACCCCAGTGATCAGACACACATGACACACTGCACATTGGTTATATACACACACACACACACACGCTGTATATCCTTAACCCTCATCCGTCCCTCGCGGGTCAAAATCACCTGAAGCCCTAAAATGTATTTTTTGTCCAGAAACTAAGATCATTTTATTTCTTTTTGATAAAAATTTGTACATTTCTTTGGAGATTTTTTGTTATTTTTTACTTTATTTTTCTTTAAATGACTAGATTTGATCAATACATAATAAATAAATAATAATTTCAGCACATTACTTCAATTTCAACTACAAACTCGTGGAATCGGAGGGACGTCAATATAAGAGTGAGTGTGTGTCACCTGAGGTCAGCTGAGACTCCTGCGCTTTCACACAGTTCAGCTCCTCGATCGTCTCCTTCAGAGAGTCTCGCTCCGTCCTCATCCGCTACACACACACACACACACACACACACTCAGAGCTGTATGAAGTGCTACATGAATAAACGTCACTCCTCGCTGAGAGGAAGACCGGAGCTGAGGATGATGAGGACTCAAATAACAAGAGGGAATATATAGAGTACAAACACAACAGACTCTCTTACGTCTTTCTCCTTCTGGAGCGAGTCGACTTTCTCCTTCACTCGTTTATACTCAAACTCCATCTTGTCTGCTTTCTTGGACTCCTCGGACAGCTTGTTCTGCAGCTCCACCACCTGACACACACACACAGGATCAGTGTTATTATAGAGATGGTGGGATAGTCGCTTTAAGAGCTGCACGACACACACACGCGGCTGCAGCACAGAACACAGAGCGAGTCGTCTGCGCTTCAGTCGTGTAAACTCATCCTGTAATCAGGGCGTCTCGATTCCTCGTTAGCAGTGCACAACTCCGCTTGAACGATCCTCCCAGACTGATCTCATGAAGTAGCGTGTGTATGACACGCCAATTCGTATTTCCATTTTTGGCGTGCTATCAAGATGCATAATCGCTTTTTAGCGTGTTTATGAACGCCGTTGACTTAACGTTATATGACTTACCTAAACCCCGTCCCTAAACATACCCGTCACTGGGGTTAATGGCGTTTATGACGGTTCCCTTACCATCGCTCCCCAGATGTAGATCTACATTTTGCTTCGTTTCGCGCGGACATTTGACGTGTACAGACACGCGGCATCACTCGGACGTTAATGGCGTAGACATACACGGATACACGCGGATAGCTCAAAATGCGTAGAGATAACACGCCACTTGACTCGAAAGACTCGTCATGTTGATCCTCCACTGCAGGTTACCCGCGGCGAGTCACCGCTAACGCACCGGAAGCGGACGTTCATTATTACACCGTTTTCTAAGGCTATGCGATATATTAACACCTAGTGTTGTCACGGTACCAAAATTTCAGTATTCGGTACCGATACCAGTTAAAATTCACGGTTCTCGGTACCAATTTCGGTACCAAAGCTTAGTTTAAATTTACATATATTTAAGTGTTTATCAAGTATGGTTACAAGTATGGAAACTGTACATTTGTATTATAAACACTTTAGAAAAAGATTAGATAAAATGACCTAAAATAAACAATAGTATTAGTAATAGTACACTAACACATTTTTAAAGTTGTTTGTAAAGTTTTAATCCATTATTTATTTAATGCACAATGAATTAAGTGAACAAACATGAACAATCAGGTGTTTGTAATAAATAACATTTTCAAACATTAATTAATGTTGTAAAAATATATTGTTCACTCAATGTGTTGATAACTAAGTAATGTTGATGAATGGTATCTTTGTAGCATTACCATAAAACATGTTTTATTTGACTTGACTGTCCTTTTATTTAATCTAAAACTGCATTCATATTTAATTTTAAAAAGGCTTTTTAAACCTGCTGAGTTATAAAGGCAAGAATACGCCTAGAACTGGCATTGACATTAAATGACAATACTAATACCAGTAGTACTCTGGTGTCGGGTAGATACTACTGTGCTCATGTACTCGTAAAACTACCCCGAAAGCACTTTAGAGGCCGTTCACATGTCGCGCGTGTTTTTTAATTATATTTTTGCGCGTGCTTATTCTTTCCAAAGCGCTTGCTCTCACGCGGCGTCTGTCGTTGCTATGCAACGCCAACGAGTTTTTATTATGAGCGCGCTTGAATCACGCCTATATTTGAAATTGCGAATTTGCATGTAATCGGCCTCTTATGGCAACGTGACATTAGCCTAATCCAAAATATTTCCATATGTGGCTCTTTCCTCCTTTCGTTTCAACAAGTGGATTCAGAGAGAGAGAGCCATATCAGCGTTATGAAGAGGACGCAACTGTGCACGTTTCAGACATCGCGTCTAGAACAGAGCTGGATTAACCTGGTACCGTAACATTTTTTTTTTTTTTTAGTACCGACTTGGTACCGAAGTACCAAGTTTTTTGACAACACTATTAACACCATATGCAGTGTGTGTGTGTGTCACACCTGTCTCTTGTAGGTCTCCAGCTGAGCGCGAGCGGTGTTAGCCTTGCGCAGCTCCTCCTCCAGAGAGTGTGTGTTCTGCATGTAACTGGTGTTCTTCTCCTCCAGGAGCTTCACCTGTCGTCTCAGGTCTCCCAGATCCTCCAGCTTCTTCTTATACGCCTCCACCTGCGCCTCCAGCTTCGACACCCTGTCAGACGAGTGCCTGAAACACACACACACACACACAGGTCAGAGGTCATCCTGAGCAGGATACACACACACAGACAGTTTCCGGCTCTACTAGAACAGGTTCTCCTGCTTGAATGTTGATTATTCTCCTCATATTCTCCATTGTTGCGGCTCCCGGTCTGTCAGTAACGCTCTGTTTACTTCCTGTCTCTATGAAGCCCCTCCTCCTGAAAAGCACACTGTGCTCTGATAGGTCAGCTGGAGCAGTGTGTTGTGATTGGTCGAGCGCTTCGAGTGTGTTTGGGAAATGCCCGCCCCTTACCATAACCGCCAGTTTGCGTAGTGTGTGTGACATCACCTGTAGTGTTTCTGAAGCCCAAAATGGGCGGAGCCGGCCGTCGCCATCTTATTGGTGCTGTAAATTTGGGCAAATTCACATGCGGGTCTATGGGAGTGAGTCTCTTCTGCAGCGCCTCTAGTGGCCGGTGGAGGAACTGCAGGTTAATCACTTCAGTGTTGGATTCAAGAGAGAGATGGGAAGGTTGCTGGTTGGTCGACCCGTGTGTGTGTGTGTGTGTGTGTGTGTATGTCTCACCTCAGGTGTGTGTGTGTGTGTGTCAGCTCAGGTGTGTGTGTCAGCTTAGGTGTGTGTGTTTAGGTGTGTCTCGCCCCAGGTGTGTGTGTGTCCGCTCAGATGTGTATGTCTCACCTCAGCACATCCATCTCGTCCTTGAGCGACTGCGCCTCCTCAGCCAGAGAGGTCAACTCCTCGTTCTGACCTCTGACCTCCAGCAGCTCCTTCTCCAGCTCCTCACAGCGGATGCGGTAATCGTCCTTAGCTGCCTCCAGTCTGACACACACACACACACACACACAAAATAAAATACAGTTTCCACAAAAATCTGAACTGTTTTTAGAACATTGTTAATAATCATAACTGTGTGTTGATCATCAGATCCTCATATTAGAGTGATTTCTGGAGGATCATGTGACACTGAAGACTGGAGTAATGATGATAAATTCAGGAATAAATGACTTTAGTGTATATTCACATGGAGAACAGATGATTTCACCTGGAATAATATTTATCTGTATTTTTTATCAAATAAATGCAAAAACGCACCGTTTGTGTGTGTGTGTCCCTTTAAATGCAAATGAGCTACAGTTTAGAAGAGGGCGGGGCCTTCACACGAGCTTCAATAACAGCACAGGCGGATCTGACTGATCCAGGATCAGGAGTAACAGCAGCTTTAGCTCCGGGAGAGCTTCACTGTTACACGCTTCTGAATGTTAGCGGAGACGTTTGTGTAGTTGTTGTGGAGTTACACTGATCATCTCATCATCATGTTGAACTCTTCCACAAGTGTCCACAGTTCCTGAGTCAGTGTTTATAGTTACAGTTCTGCTCAATAGTGTTCAGTGTCGTCTGTGCTGACCTCAGATCAGTTTCAGGCTCAGCTGGATCTTCTCCAGTGCGTTACAACTGGGCTCTGTTGGTGTCGCCCAACCCAATGTGTGTGTGTGTGTGTGAACGTGCAGATTAAGGGCCGGAGATATTAAAATAAGATCCTCTTCACACGCCAGAAGGAGAGAAATCGGACCGGCTTGTTTTTAGACATGCTTGTAGAGAAAGACTCACCAGAACACAGAAACTGGGACCCGATTACAGCACTTACACACGGGGAAAGTCCAAGATTCATGACGGTCTTAATTAAGGCCTTCATTTGTGAAAATGCAAATTAAGACTTTTTAAGACCCATTTAAGGCTCGCGGAAACCCTGTTTAAGCTACTGGAGTGTGTGTTGTGGTGATGTAACCATGATGTCCTGTGTGTGTGTGTGTGTGTGTTCACCTGAAGGTCTCCTCCTGCAGCTGCTCCATCTGAGTCTGAAGCTGTAAGTGTCTGCGGCCCGCCGGGCTGTTCAGATCCTCGATGGAGTCCGACTGGTTGAGCCGCTCCATCAGCACCTGGTTCTCAGCCAGCAGACTGCTCTTCTCCTCCTGCAGAGCTGCCACCTGCACACACACACACACACACACACACACACACACACACACACACACACACACACACACACACACACACACACACACACACACACACACACACAGAGAGTCAAAGACAGGATAATGTGGAGTCAATACCTATGTGACTGTCAGTGTGATGCACTTTATTGTCTTTATCTGTATAACATACTACACTATATTGCCAAAAATATTGGGAAACGCCCAATAGGTCGCTCTCAGGAGCTCAGGGCACTCCAGCGCAGTCGGTATAGACCATTTCACAAGATGTAAACAACACTGGTCCAGAAGCACTTCCTGTTTCAGTTTTTTAACACTACATAAAAGCTGGGATAAAATACAACCAACAGAACATTTAAAACTAAATCAAAAAGTTAAACAAACATCTTTAAGATGTTTTCTTTACATGTGAAATAAAGAAAACAGTTACAAACTTAAACAGGAAGTGCTTCTGGACCAGTGTTGTTTACATCTTGTGAAATGGTCTATATAACACAACAGCAGCTCAGCCACGAAGTGTTACGCCACGTAAACCCCAAAGCGGGTGGTAATGGTGTGGGGTTATGGTGAGGGGTTGTTCGGTAGAGGGGGATTATGGTAAATTTTCCCTTAGTTTAGACTTGGCTAAGATTTGGACGCAGCCGACTCCAGCAATGCAACAGCAATAAAGAGTCCTGCTTAAAAAGATGCAGCCGAGTGTCCTGGTCTCCGCCTCACTTTAGAAGAAAAGGTTCACCACACATTACAGTTCATGTGCAAGTAAAGGCAGACGTCACAACACTTTTGGCAATATAGTGTATATTAGTAATAATCATCAGGAGGCATCCTTCGAACGCTTATAAACACTGGACACTGCATTACTATGGAAAAGCTACTTTTAGTGGCTACATCTTTGTGATATCAACTTCAAATCAGATTTTAAAACAATTGTAGAGTTCAGATTTTTTTGTAAAATATAGATTTTGTTTAAAAAAGGTTTAGCACATTTGTTTTACAGGAAACTTTTCTATAATCTGCAATACTTCATTAGCTCTAACTACAATTACCTCAGTTCAGCTCTGACAGGTTAAAGATCTACTTCAATATTTATTTGCTATCAAAGCATGTTTTCAGTCAAATTAAAACAGGGTTATTCTCTAAATGGATCTATGCTTTTAAAGCAGACGTACAGACGTATGTCTTAAACTGAATAAAAATAGGCATCATGCGGCGTCTGACACATACGAAGCAGCGGGTCACTTGTTCAGCGTCACACACACACACACACACACACACACACACACACACACACTGAACTTTGGGTCGTTTGCTGCAGGATGGATCCATCATCCATGTGTACAAGATATGAAGCGCTACAGTCAACAGCTGATTGGATGTGCCGAGGGTCACATGACTGAGGATCAGCCTATGGGGTGACTGCACTGCACACACACACACACTTAAAGGCCCTGCACACTACTCAGGGACGTTATCAAGCAGACAGCAGCGAGAGCAGAAGAAAAGAGACACATTTACCCTCTCGTCTAGATCAACACACTCTAACCTCAGTCTATCTCGCTCCTCTTGGACGAGGTACGCCTTCGGAAGCAAGGCAGAGGAGCACACACACACACACACACACAGTCAGTATTAGGGCTGTCAAAATGGCATAAATACTAAATGACTAAACTCAGTGTTTTCATCTTCAGAATCATGAATATTGTTATTCTGGCGTCTCTATCGTCTGTGCTTCGGGTTTCAGCACTGAGTCTAAAAGCCTGTTCATTTACACACACACGATAATATAAAACTGAGCATTTTAATCAACAGTACATTTTTTGTTCACCTTCTATGTGTCTTGGAGTATGGGGATAATATGGTATGGTGAGTTCAGTGTCGTGTGTCGAATCGTGACATTAGTGTATCGTTACACCGCTAATCAAATTCTAAGGCAATATTCAAAGGACATCTCTGTCGCCAAACGAACCTTTGGTCTAATAACATCTAGTCAACCAATGCTTCGGTCTGGATGTAGGGATCCTCATTATGTTACCGTCAGTGTGGGGCTATTTTGAGCACTAGCGATTTTCATTTTTTGATTACTATGCTCTTTATACTAGCATTATACGCTAAACAGTTTTTAGAGATAAAACTCTTTACATTCGATTATCATGAAAACAAATCTCAGAGAACGGACTAGGTAGTGTTATTAGACCAAGGGTTCATTTTGTCCTCATATGTCAGAGGATCCGAGTGCTGTATTGTCTCCTGTGTCCACCAGAGGGCGCCAGCGAGCGCAATAAGAAAATATAAACCAAATCAAGCATCACATCTTTTATTAAAATGAAATGACATTCACTTTTTAAAGTGCATTAATTAGTAGGTTAGGAAAATTAGGTTCCTATAGTGCATACACCTGTGTTAGCGCATCAGTAAGCTGAGAAAACACACTTCAACACACAACATCAAACTGGCATTCAGAAACACTTCTACTCTCATCTACACACTCATATCTACACACTGTTCATCGACAACACCAGAAGCTCAGCGTGATCTGAGCGCTTTCTGTGGACAGTGTTTCCAGCTGATGAAACACACACACACTCTGAGCTAGAGCCAGACCGATATTATCGGCCGATATTAGGCATTTTCCAAAATATCAGTATCGACAGTTATAATGGCCGATAAATGAATATTTAAAAAATAAAATAAAAACGGATGAAACACGCTTCAATCATCTCTCCTTGGCCTGTTATATTGAAAATGTATGTTTTACAATTTGCAGTATGATGTTATCTATTGCTAAATTATGGCTCATCATTAGGGTTGGGTATCGAGAATCGAGTATCGATTGGAACCGGGACTAACTTTTAGTTTTTCCCGGAATCGTTCAAAAGTTCAAATTTCAATTCCTAGTTTCGATATTCACAGTCCGCCGAGCGGAAGAAGAAACCCGTGAACAACACCAATGAAGAAGCGTCTACCGGAAGTGTTGGCATAACCGCGCGAGTCGAACATGAGTAGCTTACGTCGGCGGTCCAAAGTGTGGCTTCACTTTTCTAAAAATTAACGAAATCTCGGCAAAATGCTAAATTTGTGACAAAAGGAATATTTGTGACAGAAGGAGTATTTCCTTCAGAAAGGCCGTTGGTTAGCATGGTTAGCTAAACTTTTTTGACCCAGCCTCTTAAAAGAATCGAAATCGAGAATCGTTAGGAACCGGAATCGAAACAAGGAATCGGAATCAGAATCGTTCAAATTCAAACGATACCCAACCCTACTCATCATAGACTAGCTAACCACAAAGCTAGCTAACGCCACTATCATCAGTGGAAGACCGCTAACGTTAACATCAATGAGCTTGGAAACCACAATGAACTCTTTCAGCTAAAAAAAAAGTAATGATTACTGTATTTATAACCAGTATATCTCTAGTTACAGTCCCTGCATTGCAAAATGTAAGTTATACTAGCGAGGAGTGAACATTTAGACATAGAGAAAAAGTATCAAATGTATCTTGTGCAGAAAAGTTAGCTTTTCTTTTACACGTGTGTGAAATCCAACAAGATTTAATAAAAGAATATCGGCCGATATATCGGAATATGGGATTTTAAAACCCCAAAATATTTGTATCGGCCTTCAAAATCCTTTATCGGTCGGGCTCTAATCTGAGCGCGTTCTGTTGCCAGTGTTTCCAGCTGATGAAACACACTCGTCTCGGACCGATGTGCAGGTTTGCTCAAGTGTGTCGTTGCTTTTCGTCAGCAAGAAGAACCTTTCCTGACATTTTCCAGATTAACAACGCAATCCAGCGCACACCAGTTACGTCGCCATCATCATCATCATCATCACTGGACCCGTTACAGTCACTAACATCTGACCCGCTGAAGAGCAGAGCATCCGAGAGACGAGAGTGTGTGTGTGTGTGACGGATGAGCTTTACCTGCATGTCGAGCTCATGGCATCTCTGAGCGATCTCCTCTTTGGTGGCCAGAGCGTCGCTGAGCTCCTCCACCGTCTTCTTCAGCTGATGAAGAGGAAAACACTCATAATGCTGGATCATCATCATTAATATTCAGAACCGAGATCCAGACTGACCATACCTGTCGGTCCAGGTCCGCATACGAGTCGTTTCCTGAGGACACGGGCGTCTCTTTACTCATGAGCTGCACACAACATCATACACACGTTAAACACCAAACAGCAGCCTGTAACACACACACACACACACACACACACACACACACACACACACACACACACACACACACCTCTTGGATGGCGGTCATGACCACATGCTGCACAGACTCTTCCATCATCATGATGGTCTGGATATATTCTGGAAAAAAGATCACAACACAACGTCAGCATCACACTCTTACACATACACACACACTCACACACACACACACACACACACACACACTTTACCCTGCTTCTGTTCGCAGTTAACAGCACAGCCCAGGATGAGCTGCAACATTCGGCCCAGTTCTGCTGCATCTGAGTGTTCGGCGATGAGACCGACGTCTGGAAGAGTGAAATCATTGATCTGTTGCCCCAATATCTGCAGAACCAACAACACACACACATATGGGTCAATTCAAGAGAAAATAATGTGACATACACCAACATAAACGCGTCACACAGAAATAAGCGTCTCACCTCATGGTTGTAATCCAGAATACCTTTCAATATTTTCTTTAAATTGCTGATCTGAAAATGAAAAAGAAGAAGAAAACATGAAAGCCGCAGTAAGATGAGTGAAGAAGTGTGTGTGAACGAGAGCTGATGAATACCTTTAACCTCCAGTTGTCTCCGACATCAGCTTTAATACGACTGATCCAAGCATCCGTGAAATACACAACATCACTGAGAGAGACACACACATGGGTTCATCATAAGGGATATATCTGTATCATAAATATATCACATCATAAACTCTAGATATAGAGACTGTAATCAGTGTGGAAGAACTGAACTGGGTTCTTTTTCCCAGTTTATTGTGGTTGAATGAACTGAATGCACAGGTCCAGTGACCCAACAGTGACGAACGTAAACAGAGGCAGTTATGATGAACGTAAACAGTTGGGTGTGTGTCAGTGTATTGGACCTGTACATCCGGTCTTAAAGTGACAGAAGCCTAATAAACCTGTCATTAATGTTAATCAAACAACTAAAAACTGAGAGAAAATCACTCACTGCTCCTGACTAAATATTTATCAAAATAATGTATAACTGTAATAAGCGTTGAGATGTATTTATTTCATACAGCAATGACTACGCAGTGATCGATTTCTACATTTGATCACTGCTATTTTATGAAATTTCAATGCAACAAATTGTTTTGGCACCATAATCTTAAAACCACACAGAAACATCGTTTGTGACATCGTTAGGATGAAATGAAAGGGCTCAGATTGTGCTGGCTCACACACATCTTCTGCAGGACTTGTGCCATGGCCAGGCCACCGGTCAGCTCGTCTACGGTCGAACACGCCGCCTCCACGCCAAACGTCTGGATCTGGACACACACACAGCGACAGGGGATCAGAGAAACACAACGCATCACTTCCTGTAGTTCACTGATAGTGTGTGAAAAACAGCAGACCCGTATCCGTCTGAACTTCATTCATATTCATTCAATTCACATTTATTTATATAGAGATTTTCACAGTACACATCGTTTCAAAGCAGCTTTACAGAAACGCTCGAGTCCACATTTCAGTTTACAGAGATCTGCATCAGAGGGACTGAGTTATGCGAAATCACAGTTAGATGTATTCATTTAAACAAATTAATCATTTAAGGCAGAAACAGTGAGCTCATAGAAATAATGAATATCTGTTTGTTAACAAACGATTATGATGACATTTAGAAAAATGTAGCAAAATACATTTTATATAGAAAATACTTTTAGATACCGGTCGTTTCAAACCGAATGCGGTAATAACTCCTTTACAGTTTCAGACGAGTCACGGAAAGAGATGAAAACGGAATTTACTGTAAAATGCGGAAGTCACAGGAATTGGCAAATTTTGGATAAAAACAAAAATCTAAATCAGGACTGAACACTTAATCAGATGGACTAGTGTCTGAGAATACTATTGAAGTCTGCATGTTTTTCATGTTTGTTTTTTGATCATTAAAATTTTATTAAACCATTAAAATGGAATCAGAAATATTGGCATGTTAAACATGGCATTGGGGGGAAACAAAATTTGAGGAAGTATAGCATAAAAAATAAAGCATATTTCACAGGGGCCTGAAAACGTCATTTTTGTATATTATTGTTAATGTATTAACTTTTACTAAACTGTTGTTAGATTGTATAATTTTCACCATTTCATTTAATTAGACATGCTTTTTGATTCAAGAGTCAAGAAGGATTAAACTGGGATGCTCTTAAATCAAAAAGCATGTCTAATTAATTGAAATCGTGAAAATTATACAATCCATAGAATCCATAAAAATTAAAACTTTGTAAGAAATCAAAGTGATTGTTTAGGGCTCTAGATGAGACCGCAGAAACACAGAGAGCCAATGAGAGGCTGAGCTTCATCAGTTCAGATCCATTACAGGGAAGAACGCCGTAATCGCAGGTCACATGACGAGTTGGGAAACTCAAGTGTGTGTGTGTCCTGAGCTCAAGTGTCCATTACACACACAGGCTCCATTCACGTCTGCCTAATGCGCTGTAATCTGAACTAAGACCTGCTGGTGGACGGCAGGTCTCCACAATGGAGAAGGGTTTTCTGGGCGTTTGCAGCACAAGTTCAAACACAGAGTCCAGCATCAACACAAAGCCCTATTGTGCTGTGGATTTCATCACTAGCATCAGGCTAAACTCGCTCATGCTAACTCCTCAGGAAGACACGCCCTCGTCTCCGGAAACGAAGAGCATCTGGTTCTGCTGATGTCACTCAGACAGGTTCAGCTGGAGCGTAAACAGGAAGACGGCGCGTCAGCTGATCTGAGCGTGTGTGTGTGTGTGAGAGGAATGTGTGTGTTGGGTGTGTGAGACGCTTCACATCTGCCGAGAGAAGAGACTCGAGCAAAAGCCTTAACTAAAGTAGTAAAGGGACATTATTATTATTACTTAAAGTCGGCTTGAAATTGAAGTTGCGATTTGCTTTTCCTTTATGGGACACACACTACCAGTCACAAGTTTTGGGTCAGTAAAAATAAAATAAGTGTCTTCTGCTCACTAAGGCTGCATACATTTGATAAAAAAATATGAATGAAACATTATTCTGCTGTAAACCAGCTGTTTTGTAAGGGAATATGGGGCTGTGCGATATAGCTAAAACAATTATCACGATGTAATGTTTCAACCTTTCGGTATCGATAGCGTAACATTTTTATAAACTTTTTTTTTTGGTTTGAATTTAAAGCACTGTTTTTTTTTTATCCACATTATTAAGGCAAACAACAAATTATATTGATTGTAGCAGTCAAAAACAAAATAAAATGTAAACGAAATATCCTCTTTATGTCCTATATAAAGATAAAAAGAGTAAGTATTTAAAAAAACTCAACTTAAATAAATTGATCTAAAGTGTGTGCAATGTGAAAGTGTAAACGTAGAACAATCGAGGCGAACCGACATCTGTGATAAGTAGCGGTGTAGCGTTCACGAGACTCGCGGCTATTAAGAATAGAGGTTTAGCCGATCTCTCGCGCTGCTACACAGCGGACCGGCGCAGGGACAGAACTTCAGGAGACAGAACCGCCGACTGAACACGATACAATATTTACCGGCGTTACGCTTCCTAAAGCTACTAAAACAGGCCTTGTTCTATTATTTTACTCGTGTTGATTAATACAATGCTCAATTAATTGCTGGTGCTAGGCTAGTGTAGGATTACACATTTTTATTTAAATGTTTAATTTAGGTTCCAGTACAACAGTATTTTTAACTGAGAAAGTGCACACACGGTTTTCCATTTTGAGGTAATCAAGGTTTCGTAACGTCTCGTCACATCTCAAAGGTCATTTGGGCCTTTTGTTGATCTAATCAGGCTGATTGGGTTAGCATTATAGGCTAGAGAGGAGTCTTTGGCTAAATACGTATGTGCACTATATTACATACTTTAATATATGTTTATTTGTCATTTCATATTTGTTATTATAGGCCAAATGAAAACCGCATTATATTAAATTTCTCTCTGTATGTTTACAGCATTATGCGCGATATTTTTTCTTGAGAAAAATTAACATGCCGACTTATCTATATAATATCGAATCAAGATTGAAATCAAATTTAAGCAATAATATAAAAGCAGCCTACCAGTCATTGTACATGACAACATTGTAACGTTATCGTTAAACTTAAAGGGTTAGTTCACCCAAAAATGAAAATTCTGTCAGTATTTACTCACCCTCATGTTGTTCAACCCCGTAAGACCTTCGTTCATCTTCGGAACACAAATTAAGATATTTAAGATATTAAGATCGCTCCTGCATACTAGTCCATAGGCTTCTTGAGGGAATGACTCTTGCTGGCATCGAAAAGTCATTAAAGACATCGTTAAAATAGTCCAAGTGACTACAGGGGCTCAATCTTAACTTTATCAAACGACGAGAACACTTTTTGTGCGCAAAAAAACAACAAAAATAACGACTTTATTTCAACTATTCACTTCCTTCTCCATGGGCCTGTAGTCAGTTAGCGTAGTGTGATTGCGTAGAGCTACGTCACACGTAGGCTCACTATTGGCCGACGCTGGTCATGTGTGTGATGCGTGTGACGTACAATAACAGAAGCTTACGCTATTAAACTAGTAACCTGACTCGAGGCAGAGGGAGAAATAAACCAATAGTTGAAATAAAGTCCTTATTTTTGTTTGTTTTTGCGCACAAAAGTGTTCACGTCGTTTGATAAAGTTAAGATTGAGCCCCTGTAGTCACTTGGACTATTTTAACGATGTCTTTAATGACTTTTCAATGCCAGCAAGAGTCATTCCCTCAAGAAGCCTATGGACTAGTATGCAGGAGTGATCTTAATATCTTAAATATCTTAATTTGTGTTGCGAAGATGAACGAAGGTCTTACGGGGTTGAACAACATGAGGGTGAGTAAATACTGACAGAATTTTTGGGTGAACTAACCCTTTAATAAAATTCTGTTTAGTTACCAAATGTTTTGACAATCACAATTACACATTGTGGTGTCAGTTGTTGTTTTTTTAGATACCCCCAATCCATCCGTTTCTCCTGTGCAATTAAAATATTGTATATTATACGATAATACCATAACGTGATAAAACTTAAAGCTCAATCAATTGAATTAATCGCAGTATGAAAATTTGATACCGGCACATGCCTAGTCGGACTGCAACCAGTGTTTCTGGTGGATATGGGGTCGTGTTCTGCGGGTTCGGGGCTTTAATGCTGTTCTACTGTGCCTTGATTACAGCACACAGTTATTACACGCAAAAGAAAGATTATAATAACGTAACGTTTAGCTTTTACGCTGTGCACAGAAATCAGCAGTAAATCACAGCGCCGCTTCCCTTCAGACACCACAGCTGACACACACACACACACACACACACACACATCTGAAACCACAGCTGATGCTCACAACACTAACACACAAACATGTCTGACAGCCCCGAACCACACGTCACGTGACACCGCCAGCCAGAGGAAACTGGAGATGTTTTAAAACCATTACTATTGAAAATCAACACAACTGGTGAATATGGGAATGACGTCATGAACGCTCCTCACACTCAATCACAGTTCTGCCAGTACACTCCAATCAGCCGTCTGATGACGACACTGATATGTGTGTGTGCGTGTGTGTGTGTGTGTGTGTGTGTGTGTGTGTGTGTGTGTGTGTGTGTGTGTGTGTGTGTGTGTGTGTGTGTGTAGGTTTAGGGGTTGTGTGTGTGTGTGTGTGTGTGTGTGTGTGTGTGTGTGTGTGTGTGTGTGTGAGAGAGAGAGAGAGAGAGAGAGAGAGAGTAAATGTAAACAAATGAATCCCGTATTATAGAGTCAAGCTCCAGTTCTCATCATAACCGAATTAAGCGCCAGATTTACAGCAGATATATCAGTACAGGACAGTTAGTCTAGGTGTGTGTGTGTATATATATATATATATATATATATATCTCAGAGAGAGAGAGAGAGCTAAACTCACCCATGTCAGGAGACTCTCGCACAGCTCGACCCGGTCCACAGTCTCCGGCGCGCTCATGTTCGCTCGGACTCTCCTGAGGTTTATCGCGCGAATCTCCGGAGGAATATATATAATATAAAATGAGTGCCTGTGTGATTAATGTCCGATTATGAGAGAAATCCTGTCGAATTAAAGTGTCGAAATGTGATTTAGCTGAATAAAGTGGCGGTGACAGACACACATTAGCGGATTCTCCCTCAGACACACGGGGTCCTTCAGCTGCCACCCTGCACGATTGGGACACCTAATGCCTGAAGGGAAATCACGCTGAAGAAAACTGCTTTCGTGACGGCATAGATTAAAACGGAGAATAGTTATTGTTAGAAAAAGAGTAGGATTAGAAAATTGCGCACAATAATACTTGAAGTGAGACAGGCAGTGAAACGGAGCGCTTTTAATACGGTGATGACGAATGCGGAACTTGTTCGTTTTTTTTTTTTAGGTATTTATATGGGGCGTGATTGTATAAGAGAAATAAATGTGATGTATTGATATAGTGATAGAGCGATTGTGTTTTTCTCTCGGTTTTGTTCAGAATGTAAGTGAGCCTGTTGTGTATTCCGTCCTCCAGATCGACAGGCGGCACTCGAGCGCTCACACCAGCCGAAGGAAGGACCCCTGAAGGAGGAATGCGGAACTGATTCCGCCCATTAGCACAAACATACACAAACAAACACACACACACACAAACAATACACAGTTTTCTTTGCGAAAGTGTGTTGGAGGCCTGAAACTGGGGAGTGTTTTGTCATGTAAGTGTTTCAACAGCAGCCACTGACCGTGTGTGTGTGTGTGTGTGTGTGTGTGTGTGTGTGTGTGTGTGTGTGTGTGTGTGTCTGTCTGTCTGTCTGTCTGTCTGTGCCTCTGTGTGTGTGTGTGTGTGTGTGTGTGTGTGTGTGTGTGTGTGTGTGTGTTGTGTTGTGATGTGTTGTGTTGTTGTGTTACCCAGAGCGGGGGATATGCGCAGGCGTAATGGAGGTGAGCGAGTGTGTGTGTGTGTGTGTGTGTGTGTGTGTGTGTGTGTGTGTTGTGTTGTGTTGTGTTGTGATGTGATGTGTTGTGTTGTTGTGTTACCCAGAGCAGGGGGTATGTGCAGGCGTAATGGAGGTGAGCGAGTGTTTGGACGGTTCTCTGGTTCCAGAGGAAGATTCGCTCATTGAAGGCGTGAGTGACCCGGTTCTGCTGGTTCTGGTACTCAGCGTGACATTCCTGTTCGGCCTGGCAACGCTGCTCTGCAGGTGAGACGACCCCTGACCTCTGACCCCTGACCCCACACCAGATCACTCATACTCATACTCACACACGATACGATCTCGTCTCTCAGGAACGAGCAGCAGCGGATCCACCCGGAGAACCAGGAGCATGTGCGTGTGGTGCGGGAACAGCTTCAGTCCGAGCAGGTGTGTGTGTGTGTGTGTGTGTGTGTGTGTGTGTGTGTGTGTGTGTGTGTGTGTGTGTGTAGAGGAACGTTATCACCTGTGTTTAACATATCAGGGTTTGCTCTCAGCTGATCAGCAGTGTTGGGGAAAGTTACTTTGAAAAGTAATGCATTACAGTATTGCGTTTCTCCCTTAAAAGGTTACGAATTGTGTTAGTTACTTTTTTAGTAATGTAAAAGTAATGCTTTTTTTTTTTTTGACAAAAAAAGTTATATTTTGGGCAAATGTAAAGACCCTGGTAACACTTTGCAATAAGGTTACTGTATTTATTATTCTTTGACAATGTTAATTTAATTCATTGTTTGTTCTTGTTAGTTCACAGTGCATTAACTAAAATAAACAAATACAACCCTTGATTTTAATAATGTATTAGTAAGAGTGGGGTGACTCAGACTCTGGAGGACACAATATATTATTATTCAAAAACAAAACGAAACTACTTGCATTGTGTTTCAGCGTTGAGCAGTGTAGCCAATCACAGACAAGCGCACACATCAAGCGCATGAACACAGTGGCCAATCAGAGCGTTTTACAGTCACCAGGCGGAGAAATCGGTCAAATGCGTGTTCAGAAACAGCGCAAGCTTTACACTTTTGCAAATCCCCTCATTAACAACAAGTCTAGACGCAATATAAACGAGATGTGCAGTGTGGACGTCTTCAGTGTTTATTTAGAGTTTAGTGGCTTAAAGGGAGCTCGACTGATCTAAATAATACTTCTGTTCTTCGTGCTTCTAAGTGTAGGGAATGGTAGTGGCATGTCATTTTTCCGGGAGATATTTTCATGTAAATTGTGCGTTTAAAAATGCATTACATGAAAAAGTAGAATTACATAAATCAAGTTACTTGTAATGAGTTTCCCAAACAATGGAGACCAGTGATATTCTGTGAGGCTGTACTGAACCTGTGTGTGTGTGTGTGTGTGTGTGTGTGTGTGTGTGTGTGTGTGTGTGTGTGTGTGTGTGTGTGTGTGTGTGTGTGTGTGTGTGTGTGTGCGTGTGTGCGTGTGTGCGTGCAGGGCTCGTCCACGGAGACGAGGCATCAGTTCTACTCGGACATGTCGTGTCCCGTGTGTCTCCAGCAAGCGGTTCTGCCCGTCGAGACCAACTGTGGGCATCTCTTCTGTGGTGAGCTCCAGTTTACAAACCAGTTTACTCCAGCTTACTCCAGTTTACACCAGTTTACTCCAGTTTACTCCAGTTTACACCACTTTACACCACTTTACACCACTTTACACCAGTTTACTCCAGTTTACTCCAGTTTACACCACTTTACACCAGTTTACTCCAGTTTACTCCACTTTACACCACTTTACTCCAGTTTACTCCAGCTTACTCCAGTTTACTCCAGTTTACACCACTTTACACCAGTTTACACCACTTTACACCACTTTACTCCAGCTTACTCCAGCTTACTCCAGTTTACACCAGTTTACTCCAGTTTACACCACTTTACACCACTTTACACCAGTTTACACCACTTTACACCACTTTACACCAGTTTACTCCAGCTTACTCCAGCTTACTCCAGTTTACACCAGTTTACTCCAGTTTACACCACTTTACACCAGTTTACTCCAGTTTACTCCAGTTTACACCACTTTACACCACTTTACACCAGTTTACTCCACTTTACACCAGTTTACTCCAGTTTACTCCAGTTTACACCACTTTACACCACTTTACACCAGTTTACACCAGTTTACTCCAGTTTACACCAATTTACACCAGTTTACACCAATTTACACCAGTTTGCACACCAGTTTACACCAGTTTACTCCAGTTTACTCCAGTTTACACCAATTTACACCAATTTACACACCAGTTTACACCAGTCTACACCAGTTTACTCCAGTTTACACCAATTTACACCAGTTTACACCAATTTACACCAGTTTACACACCAGTTTACACCAGTTTACTCCAGTTTACTCCAGTTTACACCAGTTTACACCAATTTACACCAGTTTACACCAGTTTACACCAATTTACACCAGTTTACACACCAGTTTACACCAGTTTACTCCAGTTTACACCTATTTACACCAGTTTACACACCAGTTTACACCAGTCTACACCAGTTTACTCCAGTTTACACCAATTTACACCAGTTTACACAGCAGTTTACACCAGTTTACACCAGTTTACTCCAGTTTACACCAGTTTACACCAATTTACACCAGTTTACACACCAGTTTACACACCAGTTTACACCAGTTTACAGTTTATCAAACTGCTGAAACGCGTGTGTGTGTTGTATCCGCAGGTCCGTGTATCGTGGCGTACTGGCGTTACGGAGCGTGGCTCGGCGCCATCAACTGCCCCATCTGCAGGCAAATGGTGAATCTGAGATCAGATGTGGATCCGTGATGTGTTTGATATGTGTGTGTGTCAGTCCTGCGCTCGCATCACTGGCTGAAATATATTCCCCCTTCTATGTAAAGTGCTATATCAATGTAATGAATAATTATTATCATTATTATTAAAGCATAATCAGGGTTTGAAATTAAGTTTGTCACTCACCGGCCAATTCGGCGACTACATGTGAGCGCCCCCTACTGGTCCCACCAGCCCACAGCCTTTCGGCTACTTGAAGTGACGGGCTGTTCAGAACGTCTGCTAGTCGGAAAGAAGAAATAGAGAAAAGACATTAACTATGTTACAGTTTATATATTATAACTTTGGATTTTAAATCCTGTCATCCTGCATCTCCTCTTCCTCTGATGAGCTGTGTTTAGATGGACCGATCCAGACAGTGCTGTATTTGAGAATAACGATGTGTTTTCTGCTTCTGTTAGCCGCTGTTAGTTCTGATCATCACCCTCTCTGTACACCTGTATGAGCCAGATGTGTGTTGACCCTTGACCTTCATTGGTTTGTCAGGTGACCCTGCTGTTCCCGCTCTTCCACGACGCCGGACCCGGCGCTGCGACTGCGGACGGGCAAGTGGAACCGGTTCTGATCCTCACAGACATCAGCGATTACAACCGCAGGTTCTCCGGGCAGCCGCGCTCCGTGAGTGATCTTCATCATCATCATCATCATCATCATCTGATCAGTCTCCCCCAGCGCTCTTTCCCAGATCTTCGTCATGACATTAAAACATAAAACTATCACATACTAAATTATAATTGCGAGAGTACATTTTTATAATATGACCAGAATTATGAGATGAAAAGTTGACAGTGTGACGCATAAAGTCAATCTCATAATTGGCAAAGTATGTCATAATTTTTACTTTTACGTCATAAGCTGTGTTCCCCAAAGCATGGTTCACCCTCATCCGTCCCTGATGTGCTTCTGGTGTTCAGACTGGACCAATACACAAAGAACTGTAATGGAGTGTGTGTGTGTGTGTGTGTGTGCAGCTGCTGGACCGGCTCCGGGACGTCCCCACGCTGCTCCGGCACGCCTTCAGGGAGGTGTTCTCGGTGGGAGGCCTGTTCTGGATGTTCCGGCTGCGGATCCTGCTGGTTCTGCTGGGAGCACTGGTGTACCTGGCGTCCCCGCTCGACTTCATCCCCGAGGGGGTCGTGGGTCTGCTGGGCTTCCTCGACGACTTCTTCGTCATCCTCCTGCTCTTCATCTACATCTCCATCATGTACCGCGAGGTGGTGACGCAGAGATTAGCCGGGTGACTCCTCTCCGACCGCAGACGCCTTTATTCATCACAATGATTACAGCGGTGTGTGTGTTCTCAGCGAGCTGACGGACACACACACACACACACACACACGGTCTCGGTCTGTCAATCAAACGCGGCTGATTTCTGCATTCAGGAAAGACATGGGATCATGAATGACTTGATGATCTTTGAAGTGTTACAAAGAGAAAACCGTGTTTTACAATAAATGGCCGCTCCTCCTCCGCCTCGTGTGTGATCAGCGCTGTATCTCGCTGTTGTTTTGGGCTTTTATTGCGTCGGAAGTGACGAACAGGATCAGGAATATTACCAAATGCTCATCACACTGTTTCTCGTTGCTTCTGAGAGGCTTTGAGAAAACTGTTGTGTTTACAGCGTCTCACTTTAAAGTCCCCATGAAATCAAAACTCCTGTGTTTTATTGGAATAATTCCATGTTTATATTAAATGTTTTATGTGTGCACATCATTATTGTGTTAATAATGTTGAATCAGTTCCTCTTGCAGCATGAGGTGGGCGGGGCTATAACCTGTCACTCACATGAGATCAGCCAATAGCAAACCACAACCATCCAATCATCCCCACAGACACAATCAAGCCCCGCCCACATGTGTTTGTGTCCCCGAAGCGCTTCACTCGATATACGACACACTAGAGGAGAAGAGCAGCGCTGGCAGCTTCAGGTTGGAGTTGAACTGCTCATGTCTGTTGTGTGAGCGCGGCGTTCTGGGTCTCCGTGTCAAGGGCATGTGTGTGTGTGTGTGATCCTCTTATCAACATAATCATATAATCAGGGGCTCCATGAATGTGATGCTGTCACAACACTAGCGCTCAATTCTGTGTGTGTGTGTGTGTGTTTCAATAGCACATTTAAAACATTTTAGCACATTGGGACCTGGAGGATCCGAGAAGCCCGTGAGGAGGCCGGGTCAGGTGTGACGTGTTCTCGAGTTTGTGAGCATCCAGAGTTACAGGCGTCCAGGCGGAGGTCACAGAGGTCACTGTCCAGATCATTGTGTGACAGAACAGACTAAAAACTGCTCTTTACAACAGATGAGACGTGTTTCTCCAGGTTCAGATGGGTGTGTGGGAGTTAATGGGGTGTAGGGGACCAGAGTCAGTTTGAGGAGCCAAAGACAGTAACTGCAGTTTCCTACATTAGCTGAAGACACGGTGAGCCGTCCAGATTATCATTGCTTTCACACAATCTAAAAGAGGCTGCAGTTTGGATTTAAGTGGGATGTATAGTTGGGAAATGAGATATGCAATTTCCTGTGTGTGTGTGTGTGATCAGCAGGGGGCAGCAGAGGCGCGTGGATCTCGTGATTGAACACACTGAGCGCTCCATGGCTTCTCCAGGGGACGAGAGGCTTCAGAAGGAGAATCTCTCGAATGCGTTTGGGATGGGAGACTTCATCCTCTAATCTCAGTAAAGCCTCATCTCACCGCTTCAGCTCTTTAAAATCATATTTACAAATCTCATGATGTCGTCTTCAGCCTCTACTGGCTTCTGCTTTGATAAAATAATAAAAGAGATGAACGCTTCATAAATTAGTCCATGTAGGACCAGTGCTGCAGCAGGATTAGCCTTATTTTAGTGTTCACGTCAGGATTATTATCATTAACCTTAACTAAAACTGTTAATACATGTTTTTGTTAATTAGTGACAGCTGAAATCAAATAAATGAATATTAGAAATGTCATGGCAAATGAAGGCAAAATTACTGACAAATAAAAATAAAAGAATTTAGAAATATAAAAAATAATAATTGACAGTAGCACATGAAATAACCATGATGTTGGAGATGTGTGTACATGCGTGACCTCTGACCTCTGATCAATCCTGCAGGTAATGCATTCTGGGAAATGAAGTGTTCTTCAGTGTCGCAGAAACAGTGTCATTCACTGTCCGACTTTAGTTTTTTAGTTTTTTTTAAATCACTTATTGGTGTAACTCACTGAATTGGGATTTTTGAATTTTGTTTAGATTTCAGTCATTTTTTATTGTACTTCCTTAATTCAATCTCAGGGTTAGAATTGTAATTCTAAAAGCATTTTTTAGGGAATTGTGTGTGTGTGTGTGTGTGTGTGTGTGTGTGTGTGTGTGTGTGTGTGTGTGTGTGTGTGTGTGTGTGGTGCTGATTCCAGCCGTTACCCAGCATTCACTGCATGAGCTGCGACGGCTCTGGTTTGTGTCAGTAATCAGTGTGTGTATATGTGTGTGTGTCATAATGAGTGTGTGTATATGTGTGTGTCATAATGAGTGTGTGTATATGTGTGTGTTATAATGAGTGTGTGTATATGTGTGTGTCATAATGAGTGTGTGTATATGTGTCAGTAATGACTGTGTGTATATGTGTGTCATAATGTGTGTGTGTGTATGTGTGTCAGTAATGAGTGTGTGTGTATGTGTGTTATAATGAGTGTGTGTATGTGTGTGTTATAATGAGTGTGTGTATGTGTGTCAGTAATGAGTGTTTAATGCGCTCCAGTGGACGCTTGTAAATGTCAGTGATCAGGGAGTGTGACGGGGCCTGACATCACGATCCCTGCGCTCGTCTCCAGTGTGTGTGTGTGTGTGTGTGTGTGTGTGTGTCCTGCGGTTACAGGCCTCGGCCAAGATGCACTCACTCCAATCAGAAGTGACGTCTCCAGCATGTTTGCTCGTGTGTGTGTGTGTGTGTGTGTGTGTGTCTGCAATGCAGTGCTGAAGTGCCAACCAGCCTCTCCCTATGGAGGATCCCTGTCCCACAGATAAAGCGGTGTAATTCGTTCTCTAAGACCAGTAGTTTGTTCAGGCATGAGGGAATTATAAACCTGAGCACATATATTTAAACACACATAACTATAGAATCAATTCTTAATGCGCATGTGAACGCCGTCAGCGTTTATCACAGGTTCACTTTAAAGTCTGTTTAGAGACATTCATATAAATTATTACCGTACAGTTACTGTAAATCCGGCCTCTAGTTCAGAAACACCAGAGGAGAACTGACCCCGACTGAGCCTGGGTTCGCCCAAGGGTTTTTTCTCCATCGGGTCGCCTGATGGAGTTTAGGACACCTTTAGGTCGCCTGATTGAGTTTTAGGACACCTTTAGGTCACCTGATGGAGTTTAGGACACCTTTAGGTCACCTGATGGAGTTTAGGACACCTTTAGGTCACCTGATGGAGTTTAGGACACCTTTAGGTCACCTGATGGAGTTTTAGGACACCTTTAGGTCACCTGATGGAGTTTAGGACACCTTTGGGTCACCTGATGGAGTTTAGGACACCTTTAGGTCACCTGATGGAGTTTTAGGACACCTTTAGGTCACCTGATGGAGTTTAGGACACCTTTAGGTCACCTGATGGAGTTTAGGACACCTTTAGGTCACCTGATGGAGTTTAGGACACCTTTGGGTCACCTGATGGAGTTTTAGGACACCTTTAGGTCACCTGATGGAGTTTAGGACACCTTTAGGTCACCTGATGGAGTTTAGGACACCTTTAGGTCGCCTGATTGAGTTTTAGGACACCTTTAGGTCGCCTGATGGAGTTTAGGACACCTTTAGGTCGCCTGATGGAGTTTAGGACACCTTTGGGTCACCTGATGGAGTTTTAGGACACCTTTAGGTCACCTGATGGAGTTTAGGACACCTTTAGGTCACCTGATGGAGTTTAGGACACCTTTAGGTCGCCTGATTGAGTTTTAGGACACCTTTAGGTCGCCTGATGGAGTTTAGGACACCTTTAGGTCGCCTGATGGAGTTTAGGACACCTTTGGGTCACCTGATGGAGTTTTAGGACACCTTTAGGTCATCTGATGGAGTTTTAGGACACCTTTAGGTCATCTGATGGAGTTTTAGGACACCTTTAGGTCACCTGATGGAGTTTAGGACACCTTTAGGTCACCTGATGGAGTTTAGGACACCTTTAGATCACCTGATGGAGTTTAGGACACCTTTAGGTCATCTGATGGAGTTTTAGGACACCTTTAGATCACCTGATGGAGTTTAGGACACCTTTGGGTCACCTGATGGAGTTTTAGGACACCTTTAGGTCATCTGATGGAGTTTTAGGACACCTTTAGATCACCTGATGGAGTTTAGGACACCTTTGGGTCACCTGATGGAGTTTTAGGACACCTTTAGGTCATCTGATGGAGTTTTAGGACACCTTTAGGTCATCTGATGGAGTTTTAGGACACCTTTAGGTCATCTGATGGAGTTTTAGGACACCTTTAGGTCACCTGATGGAGTTTAGGACACCTTTAGATCACCTGATGGAGTTTAGGACACCTTTGGGTCACCTGATGGAGTTTAGGACACGTTTAGGTCACCTGATGGAGTTTAGGACACCTTTAGGTCACCTGATGGAGTTTTAGGACACCTTTAGGTCACCTGATGGAGTTTAGGACACCTTTAGGTCACCTGATGGAGTTTTAGGACACCTTTAGGTCACCTGATGGAGTTTAGGACACCTTTGGGTCACCTGATGGAGTTTTAGGACACCTTTAGATCACCTGATGGAGTTTTAGGACACCTTTAGATCACCTGATGGAGTTTAGGACACCTTTAGGTCACCTGATGGAGTTTAGGACACGTTTAGGTCACCTGATGGAGTTTAGGACACCTTTAGGTCACCTGATGGAGTTTTAGGACACCTTTAGGTCACCTGATGGAGTTTAGGACACCTTTAGATCACCTGATGGAGTTTAGGACACCTTTGGGTCACCTGATGGAGTTTAGGACACCTTTGGGTCACCTGATGGAGTTTAGGACACCTTTGGGTCACCTGATGGAGTTTTAGGACACCTTTAGGTCACCTGATGGAGTTTAGGACACCTTTGGGTCACCTGATGGAGTTTAGGACACCTTTAGGTCACCTGATGGAGTTTAGGACACCTTTGGGTCACCTGATGGAGTTTAGGACACCTTTAGGTCACCTGATGGAGTTTAGGACACGTTTAGGTCACCTGATGGAGTTTAGGACACCTTTAGGTCACCTGATGGAGTTTTAGGACACCTTTAGGTCACCTGATGGAGTTTAGGACACCTTTGGGTCACCTGATGGAGTTTTAGGACACCTTTAGATCACCTGATGGAGTTTTAGGACACCTTTAGATCACCTGATGGAGTTTAGGACACCTTTAGGTCACCTGATGGAGTTTAGGACACGTTTAGGTCACCTGATGGAGTTTATGACACCTTTAGGTCACCTGATGGAGTTTTAGGACACCTTTAGGTCACCTGATGGAGTTTAGGACACCTTTAGATCACCTGATGGAGTTTAGGACACCTTTAGGTCGCCTGATGGAGTTTTAGGACACCTTTAGGTCGCCTGATGGAGTTTAGGACACCTTTAGGTCACCTGATGGAGTTTAGGACACCTTTAGGTCGCCTGATTGAGTTTTAGGACACCTTTAGGTCACCTGATGGAGTTTAGGACACCTTTAGGTCGCCTGATTGAGTTTTAGGACACCTTTAGGTCGCCTGATGGAGTTTAGGACACCTTTAGGTCGCCTGATTGAGTTTTAGGACACCTTTAGGTCACCTGATGGAGTTTTAGGACACCTTTAGATCACCTGATGGAGTTTAGGACACCTTTAGGTCACCTGATGGAGTTTAGGACACCTTTAGGTCACCTGATGGAGTTTAGGACACCTTTAGGTCGCCTGATGGAGTTTAGGACACCTTTAGGTCACCTGATGGAGTTTAGGACACCTTTAGGTCGCCTGATTGAGTTTAGGACACCTTTAGGTCACCTGATGGAGTTTAGGACACCTTTAGGTCGCCTGATGGAGTTTAGGACACCTTTAGGTCACCTGATGGAGTTTTAGGACACCTTTAGGTCACCTGATGGAGTTTAGGACACCTTTAGGTCACCTGATTGAGTTTTAGGACACCTTTAGGTCACCTGATGGAGTTTAGGACACCTTTAGGTCGCCTGATGGAGTTTAGGACACCTTTAGGTCGCCTGATGGAGTTTTAGGACACCTTTAGGTCACCTGATGGAGTTTAGGACACCTTTAGGTCACCTGATGGAGTTTAGGACACCTTTAGGTCACCTGATGGAGTTTAGGACACCTTTAGGTCGCCTGATTGAGTTTAGGACACCTTTAGGTCACCTGATGGAGTTTAGGACACCTTTAGGTCGCCTGATGGAGTTTAGGACACCTTTAGGTCACCTGATGGAGTTTTAGGACACCTTTAGGTCACCTGATGGAGTTTAGGACACCTTTAGGTCACCTGATTGAGTTTTAGGACACCTTTAGGTCACCTGATGGAGTTTAGGACACCTTTAGGTCGCCTGATGGAGTTTAGGACACCTTTAGGTCGCCTGATGGAGTTTTAGGACACCTTTAGGTCACCTGATGGAGTTTTAGGACACCTTTAGGGCACCTGATGGAGTTTAGGACACCTTTAGGTCACCTGATGGAGTTTAGGACACCTTTAGGTCACCTGATGGAGTTTAGGACACCTTTAGGTCGCCTGATTGAGTTTTAGGACACCTTTAGATCACCTGATGGAGTTTAGGACACCTTTAGGTCACCTGATGGAGTTTAGGACACCTTTAGGTCGCCTGATTGAGTTTAGGACACCTTTAGGTCGTCTGATGGAGTTTAGGACACCTTTAGGTCGTCTGATGGAGTTTAGGACACCTTTAGGTCACCTGATGGAGTTTTAGGACACCTTTAGGTCACCTGATGGAGTTTAGGACACCTTTAGGTCACCTGATTGAGTTTTAGGACACCTTTAGGTCACCTGATGGAGTTTAGGACACCTTTAGGTCGCCTGATGGAGTTTAGGACACCTTTAGGTCGCCTGATGGAGTTTTAGGACACCTTTAGGTCACCTGATGGAGTTTTAGGACACCTTTAGGTCACCTGATGGAGTTTAGGACACCTTTAGGTCACCTGATGGAGTTTAGGACACCTTTAGGTCGCCTGATTGAGTTTTAGGACACCTTTAGATCACCTGATGGAGTTTAGGACACCTTTAGGTCACCTGATGGAGTTTAGGACACCTTTAGATCACCTGATGGAGTTTAGGACACCTTTAGGTCACCTGATAGAGTTTAGGACACCTTTAGGTCACCTGATGGAGTTTTTCGGTTCCTCGCTGCTGTTTCCTTCAGCTTGCTCAGTTGGGGATATTCAAATTAATTACCCAATCAGTAATCCCCTTGATCAGCTCTACCAAACGTGGATGTTTTTCCACTAAGGATCGAACACTGTTATTATGTTTTGATTGATTGTTGGCCGTGTCTATGTCCTCCATCTGGTCTGGATACGGCCCGGATCCGGCTGACTACATCATGTGTTGTGGCCGTGTCTATGTCCTCCATCTGATCTGGATATAATCATTGATGGCCATTTCCTTGTTTATCACTGTAGAGCTGCTTTGAATCCATCTGTACTGTATAAAGAGCTGTAGAAATAAAGCGGACTTGATGAGCAGCACAGAATGATGGTGACTGTATGATCAGGCGAGAGTTTGAGTTGCGTTTGTTCTGCGTGTGATTCTGTTCCACACGTACATCTGACTGCACTTTATTCTGCTTCACAAGAAAAATGAGCCGCAGCCAAAAGCATTGACGCAAAGTGTAGGACAGAACTATGTGTGTCTGTCACTAGTGTGTGTGTGTGTGTGTGTGTGTCCGTCGCTCCGGATGCTCAGGGTCGGGAAACGGAGATGTGGAGTTTGTGTCCCACCCGAAGAGAGCTGCTGTTTCTCATGCCCTGCTCTCGCCTGGCACAGGATTATGGGTAGGGCTCTGTGTGTGTGTGTGTGTGTGTGTGTGTGTGTTCATCACCGGGGCTCTGACGGCAGCAGTGGCAGCAGTGAGCTCTCTGATTGGCTGAGAGTGTCAGCGAGTGGGAGACTGACTCATCATAGGTGGGCTGAACAAACGCTGACGAGAGAGAGAGAGAGAGAGAGAGAGAGAGAGAGAGAGAGAGAGAGAGAGAGAGAGAGTCATGTTCACAGTGAGGTTCGGCTTTTGTTTTATCTGATATCACAGCTGACATTTAGATCCTCCTCTCCTGAGTTCTGGACACATGCTGATAAAACCCTCATATGAGCCAGAGGATGCTAAAAACAAGTGTGTGTGTGTGTGTGTGAGTTGTGTCCTCATTTACTCCCTCATGATGTCTGTCGTTCCTCAGATGTTCAGCAGAATGTTCACTCTGCTGGACACCTGCATCGCGGTGTTTACGGAGACCTGGTTGCATGAAAACATCCCCGCGCTAGCCGTCGAGCTAGCAGGAGCTTTACCGCGCAGACCACACAGCTAACTCCGCTACGGCAGGAGCAGGAGGTGTGTGCGTTTACATTCACAACAGTTGGTGCACTGACACGACTGCTATCCAGAGTCATTGTTGCCTGGATTTGGAAGTTTTAACGCTTAAATGTTTTTTTGTTTTTGTTTTTTTACCTTGCCAGGGAATCTCACCTGTCTTCATCACCTGTCTTCATCACCTGTCTTCATCACCTGTCTTCATCACTGCTGTCTTCATCACTGCTGTCCACCCCTGAGTTAATGCTAAGCTAGGAGCCTGGACACCACCGCACCCTTAGGAGAGCCCACCCGAGACTGTCCAGCCGGAGGACCCTGAGACGCAACAGGTCAGGGTTAGGGTCAGGGTCAGGGTTAGGGTCAGGAGAGTGCTGGTCAGCTTCTAGCGCTGCACAATAGAAAGTTCATTCAAACTGTGTTCTCACACAAACATAAACAAAAACAAAAGCCCTCGCAGCCCAGAAACCCCTTCATCCCCTCCGGCAGACTGGGGACCAGTCAGAGCAACCTTCAACAAAACCATTAACATTTAGTTTATCTATACACATATTCAACCTCACACACACTTCACATACACGAAGCTGGGCTCAATGAAACAATGGACTATGTGCAATGGCTATTTGTGTTTTATTTGTTGTATATTTTGAGTATTTATTTATATTAAGGGTTAAATGTATTTTAATGTGAAATGCTAAATTATCTTCTATTTTAAAGGATTAGTTCACTTTTGAAAAAACTTTTGCTGATAATTTACTCGCCCCCGTGTCATCCAAGATGTCCATGTCTTCCTTTCCTCAGTCAAAAAGAAATTAAGGTTTTTGATGAAAACATTCCAGGATTTTTCTCCATATAACGGACTTCAATGGGAACCGGATGGTTCATGTCCAAAAGACGGTTAATAACAGTTTCAGATGCAGCTTCAAATGTCTTTAAACGACACCAGACGATGAATAAGGGTCTTATCATGCGAAACGAGCGCTTATTTCAAAACTTATTCCAAAAATGTAACTTTTCTAAGGACAAATGCTAGCCTTGCTCTATTCTGTGAGGCGCGTTTGTAACGTCACGTAATACGTAATTACGTTCAAAAGGTCACGGGCGACGTAGCCGGAAGTACAGAATCAAAATCGTCCGACATCGTTGTTTTTCTTTTTAATTCCTTTTTTTATAAACGGCGTTTGAGTTAGTTTGCACGTTCAACCTATGCGTTCAACTCGTAAACACTGACTCTGTACTTTCGGCTACGTCGCCCGTGACCTTTTGAAAATAATTACGTATTACGTGACGTTGCAAACGCACCTCACAGAATAGAGCAAGGCTAGCATTTGTCCTTAGAAAAGTTACATTTTTGGAATAAGTTTTGAAATAAGCGATCGTTTCGCATGATAAGACCCTTATTCATCGTCTGGTGTCGTTTAAAGACATTTGAAGCTGCATCTGAAACTGTTATTAACTGTCTTTTGGACCTTGAACCGTTTGGTTCCCATTGAAGTCCATTATATGGAGAAAAATCCTGGAATGTTTTCATCAAAAACCTTAATTTCTTTTCGACTGAAGAAAGAAAGACATGGACATCTTGGATGACACGGGGGTGAGTAATCCTTTAATGCTGCAGGTCGGATTGCTCCCGCAAAATGTGCAATGACAATAAAGATCTAATCTAAAGCTGATAAGATCTTAAACATTAGTTAATACACTAGTTAATATCAACATTCCCAGACAGCAACACAGATCCGGCCCACATCTGGCACTCATGGACTTCATCCGGGCCGACACTGTGTTGGGTTACCGTCCTACTTTAAGAGTCTTTAATCACACTTATAATGTCTGAATGTCATTGCATTAGATACTCAAGTCAATGTTGAAAAACACAAAAACAAAACATTCGACGGAAAAGGTTTGAGTTGGGGTTTAAAAGACACATAATAGTATTATTGTTTATCAGATAAGAACCAAACCTGAGCTGAATAATGACACTTTCTCTGTCTCTGATCAGAACTGATCAACTTTACATGATTATGCGTGATGCGTGATGTTGACTTCGGTGAAGTGATTCGTCTGATGACTGACGCACGTCTCTGGAGGACTGTGAACGTTCAGGTCAGGAATAGTTCTCCGCGGTGAGTCCGTCACGGCCTCATATGGACCGGCATCTGCAGGTGTGCGTCACTCTGTTGCCACGGCGATGTCTCAGAAGTTCAGGAGCTTACGGACAGAACGGGTCATCATACGGGGGTTCTGGAGAGGGGCATCAGACGGGGTATAAAACGGGTGATGATGCTCCATATTCAGATTTTGGATATGTGTGTCACAGTCATGATAACGTGTCGTGCAATAATGTTCTTCCTCACTGTTTCTGTCTTTTTTTTTTCAGCAATAAAATGTAAAAAAAAATTCTTAATTCAAGATATTTTTACTGAAGAAGCAGAATGACCGAAGATATTAAGTCTTGTTTAATCAAAAATGCATGTGTGAGTTTGTGCCTAAAACAAGAAAAAAATCTGCCAATGGAGTCGCAAAAATAATATTGTTTCCCTTTGTGGCGAACCAATGAGGTTATTCTGGTTTAGTTTCTGACTGCATTGGCAGAGATTTGTTCTTCTTTTAAGCTCAAACTCACATTTCATTAATCAACACTTAATATCTTCAGTCATTTAGCATCTCCTGTAAATGTGTCTTGAGAAGGTTGTGCTGGAAATCAAGACAGAAACAGAGGAAGGACATGGACATGTTTAGTGTTTCATCCCATCATCATCATCAGTCTGAGACTAAAGTCATCAGAGACCAAATGTCTGATCTACACGAGATCTGAATCAGACTCATATTGGGTGTAAAGCTCAGCTCATGTCTGAAGCTCCCGTGGCGAGTCGTGACATTTACGACGCTAGCGTTGCATAAATTAACTTTGTGTGTGACGATCTGGACACACACGTCGGGTCTCGCTGTTCTCCACGCAGAGATGATCTCCGCCGACGGCTCGTTCGCAGGAACCGCAGGAACAGAGAGCCATGTGGACAGGAGCGCTCGAAGGTCACCCGCTGTCACACACACCTGCTGTCACACACACACACCTGTGTACTGCACATTAGCATGACACACTCGCGGCTAGCGGGAACACCGCTCCGCCCGGCAGGCTTCATTATTTGCATTAACCTTTAGTTTTAAATGTGGGAATGTCATGTTATTGTGTGTCCAGCCCTGCAGGAGTCACCGAGAGCTGGGACACACCGAGGTCACGCTGGGACACAGAGGTCACGCTGGGACACACAGAGGTCACGCTGGGACACACAGAGGTCACGCTGGGACACACAGAGGTCACGCTGGGACACACAGAGGTCACGCTGGGACACACACAGGTCACGCTGGGACACACAGAGGTCACGCTGGGACACAGAGGTCACGCTGGGACACACAGAGGTCACGCTGGGACACACAGAGGTCACGCTGGGACACACAGAGGTCACGCTGGCTTCATTATCAGCCTTAATTCTCAATCAACAGGTCATAGATCAGGCACACATATCTCAACACTCTTAAATCAAGATTCATTTACTGGAGAAGCAAAATCACTGAAGATATTAAAGGTGCCCTATAATGATTTTTCAAATTATTTTATAATGTTTCCTGGGTTGCCCTTTTAATGTTAGTATGTTTTGTAGATCAAAAATAGTCATAATTTAGAAATAAAATATTGGCCACTGTGAATCAACGTCTATCCCACCACCATAATAGTAACATACAGTTTGGTGATGTGGTACTTGCAATGGTGGTCTGTTTTGGGGGCCCCTCCCACTATGCGAAGTCACCTGTGCTTGACGATTATTGACACAAATGTCACGCAATAATGATACAGTATAAAGGAATGCTGTGTTAATAAAAAATAAATACTTAATAAAAAAAATAGATGCCTAGTTAAAAAAAAGTTTTAACTTTTGCTTTACTCTTTTACTAACTCTTTGAAACTTCTTAAAACAAACCATCTCAAATATATATATATATATATATATATATATATATATATATATATATATATAAATATATTATTTGCTAAAATAATGAGAAAACTGATAAATCAGAAACAAAATAAGAGCAAGGGTTCAATAATGACAATTATTGTTGAAAACTGTAAAAATATTATTATTTCTCAACTGTCTCAATACAGTGTAACTGTCCTCAAAATCTTTTTTTATTATTATTATTGTAACAGACTTTTTTGGATTGTAAATGACATAATCCAACAAAGTATGTTACTATAATACCGGTACTGATGTACTAGCGCTCGTTGTATGTGTGTATGCAAGTGTATTTTTCCCCTCGGGGCTTGCCGTAGATGGGTCCTGCGCACTTAGTACGGTCGCGAGTTTTTGGAGTTAGTGATCTGATGTGTGAAATAATAGAGGAGAAGAGTTCAAACTGCTGTGTTTATTATTTATTCAAACTGCAAAAAAGGTATGTGATATTATAAGTGACATGATTAGATAAATCATGTAGGTTCCAGTTCAAAGCTGGTGCGTTAGTGTAATGTTAACTTCTCTCTACCAATCAGATGCTCCGGTGAGTGAAATACATGAAGCGAATGGTGATTATTCAAACATGAAATGGGAAGGTTTAACCGGGTTTAAGGGTTTAACCTAACTATCACTCTGGGTTTGACTTGCTGGCAAAACCGAATCTCTTCTTTGTCGCGCATTAAAAATAAAAGTTCCAAATGTACAGTTTGTGTTCCTGCGGTAGGTTAGGTATGCAATTTTTTGGGTGGGACACATGCCGCATTCTTCAATATTGAGGGGGACACGTCCTCCACCCCGCCCGACTGCGCAGCTCCGTCTCGTCTGTCACTGAACATGGGCTGGCATATGCAAATATTTTGGGTCATACCAACAACACTATCTCACGACCAATTCGTATACGAATTCGACGCATGATTAAAAAGTGGCTAATTCGTTCCTACTAATTCGTACGATTTGTCTAAACCCACGTGATGGTTAGGTTTAGGGGCGGGGTCAGGGGTAGGTCATTCGTACGAATTCATACGAATTGGCCAATTCGTAAAATATGTAAGATTTAGCAAAATCGTATTAATTCGTACAAGTGAGGTCGTATGAATTGTTACGAATTAGCCACTTTTTAATCATTCGTCGAATTCGTACGATTTGGTCGTGAGATCGGGTTGGTCATACATATGAATCAGTGGCGGTCGGTGAAAAATATTGGAGAGGGGGCTGAATAACAGGGGGGTCTGGGGGTTCCCCCCCAGAAAATTTTGAATTTAGTAGATGTGATTTCCTGCATTCTGGTGCATTTTAGGCCTTAGGCCATGCCCTTACCTATATCAATAAAATAACTTAAACCAGTCAATAACAATGGTCAAATAATACAATAATAATAATAACAGTTTGACAGTTAATGATAATGAACAAGTTGCATGTTTATTATGCTCTGTGTGCTGACAGAAAAAGTGCAAACACATAATATTGATAAATTATAATATAGGTAATACAAAAAATAATAGGTAATACAACAATCTAGTTTAATCAACCCCCAGCTGTAGACTACATATTTTTGACAAATTGACAATTGGATAATGGATAACAATGTGTTGATACTAGAGAAAGAGAGAGAGAAAAGGCTCTGAAAGAGAGGATGGGACAACATTCTTAAGGGTAACACCCAAGTATGAGAAGAAAGTTGATTTTAACTAGTATGAAACACAGTAATCTAGCTCAGAACTTAAAAACATCAAAAAACAAAGCAAACACACAGGTATTAATATTCCTATAACTATTTTAATATCAAACGTGTGTGAAACAGTGTTTATGTGTGTGTGAGTGACAGAGACAGACAGGTCAATTCCCACGACTAACTTTACATTATTTCCACTCGACGTCACTGGCGCTGCCATTCTGCTCTCATCTGAGGTAAAAAAATGTCCCGTGGTGCGCGTGCACGGTGCACTCCCCTAGTCTGATACTGTGGGCGATATTTTCAGCGCCCCCAAACCATAAAATTTGACGACGCTGATTGGCGAAATATAAACTTTTTTGCATAGCAACCGGGGAACCATTGGCTTAAATTCCAGCACTGTGGGGCTGAGCGAACTGGCGCCCTGAGAAGACAGCCTATTGGCTATACTACTACACCAACATGATAAAAGTAACGAAAGTGAATGCAAATATCATTCTGGTGAGTTCAAAACACTTTTCAAAGTAAAACCATTATTAGCATATAATTAACAAAGATTATTTTTCAAAATGATAAATTATAATATATATTAAAGGTGCAATGTGTAAATAAGTTGATTATCTATTAACAGAAATGCAATATGACATCCATAACTATGTTTTCAGTGGTGTATAAAGAACTTACTTAATTAACCGTAATGTTTTTATTACCTTAGAATGAGACATTAATAGCTCCATAACCGCGGGAATCCCCTTCTATGAAGGTCGCCATGTTGTGACGTCATATTTCTACCGTAGCCGAACGCGAACACACAGCGCTACAGAACGCGTTTCATCACTACCTTGAAAGAGAAGTAGCGGAAAGCTGGAAGCTAGCCTTACACTCCGTGAGTAGTGACTTTTCCCTTGTGAGTGGTGTAAAATATGTAGTTGGGATTGTTTCATGTAACTTAGTTCTCCCTCGCTGTGTTATGGGTTTGTTATGTTGGGGATAGATGTGCTGTTACGTTCGTGAGACAGCTGATGATTAGTATTCATGTCATTGACCGTAAAACAGAACGTTACAGGAATCACTAACCCGTCGATAGAGACTTTTACTAAAGTCTTTTATCACTAAAGTCGATCGCGAAGAGTTTTCAAAATCTGAGAAAAAAGCCTATTGTGTGTAGTAAATAGTATCTATGGGATGCGGAGATGACATGATTGTAACAGCGCGCGCACTTCCGACCTTTGGACTCATGCGGACGCGTCCCAGCTCAGCCACAGTAACAGCTCATATTAGCCAGCTAAACTATTACTACCCTGTTAGAAAAAATATATAGCTGCTCCCTCGCTGTATTATGGGTTTGCTAGAGTATGTGGGGAGAAATGTGCTGCTGGTTACGTTTGTGAGACAATCAACTGATTAATATTATTATATTAAATTATATATTAAAACCCTTGATCCTCACCTGACTGGCTTTGTAAACAGTATCCATGATGTGGTTTATAATGGACTGTGGTACAGAAACAGTGACAATGTTACACACTCTTGGCTTACTCTGGCTATTCTCTGCTGTCTCAGCCGACGAGATGTTTGTCCCGTTTTAGCAACCGTAGCTTCTTCGAAAGGGAGGGGTGAGCAGTGGGCGGAGCCCTTAGTGCAAACCTGGTGCAAACTCGCAACCGAACCACTAGATGTCGCTAAAAGTCACACATTGCTCCTTTAAAAAAACAGACAGACAGGTCGGAGGGAGGGCGGCGCCCCAGCGCCCTCTATGGGCGAGCCGCCCCTGATATGAATGATCCCGACTTTTACGTCAGAGTCGGTATTATGTGGAGATTCAGCTGTTTTTCAGGGGTGTTTTTCAAAAACGAGATTTAAGTAAGACGGAGAAAACAATGATGTTTGAGACTCACTGTATGTCATGTCCATGTACTGAACTCTTGTTATTTAACTATGCCAACATAAATTCAATTTCACAGTATAGGACACCTTTAAGACTAATAAAAAATGTATCAAAATGAGTGAGTTTGTGCTTAAAACAAGAACAAATATCTGCCAGTGGAGTTTTCACCCAAAATGTATTTTCTGACTCCATTGGCAGATATTTGTTCTTGTTTTAAGCACAAACTCACTTCACTTCAAGTCTGAATATCTTCAGTCATTGTTGTTCTCAGTAAATGTGTGTTAATGAAAGAATGATTAGAACGAGACAGAAACACTGAGGAAGAGTGTGTGTGTGTGTGTGTGTGTGTGTGATGAGGGCAGACAGAGGGCAGATGTTCATCTCTATCTCTCCTCGTCACGCTCAGATCTTCATCTGTTTAATGGTGTTTTATATCCACTGATTCACAGTCTCGTCTAACTCGTCCTCTTCTCTCCTCTCTCTCTGTAATGTGTGTGTGTGTGAGGCGAACGCAGGCTGACAGCAGCTCACTCGTGTCTATCCACTTTCTTCATCTTTGAGTTTCTGAAAGAGACGGAGAAGCAGAACTTTGTGTTGCAAAAGCTCAGATTCGTTTAGAAGGGAAAGTGAATCATTTTTTTCACTCATAGCGAGTTTCAGGAACACACAGTGATTCACCACACACACACTCACACACACACACACACACACACACACACACAGCAGTCGAAATAACAGTCAATCTGTTCTTTCAATGTTTTTCAGGTTTGCAGGACAAACTCGAGGTTCCTGCCGTCCGTGAGGAACATTAATAGATGGACCATCTCTTCCCTGTTCATCAAACCCTCTCAAGCTGCAATCATCGGTGCCTTCATCCACGGGGTGGGTTAGCTCATACTCATACTCATATTCATGTAAAATCATAAGGACCTAATATGATAATAACAGGAGATCTCAGACGTGTTGTGAGACGTTCCTCGGGGATGCAGCAACATCTGAACGATCGACTCATTACAGAACAGATCGACTCACAGCAGCTTCAATAATAACCAAATTACAATCAATAATGCAAACTTCATCAAATACGGGAGAAATGAATATTCAGCTGTAGAGCAACTCGTCATTCAGTTCAGTTCATTAACCTGTTCAGCTCAAGTTCAAAGAAAGAAATTAAGACTTTTATTCAGCAAGGATGCATTAAATTGATCAAAAGTGACAGCAAAGACATTTATAATTTTATAAAATATTCTATTTGAAATAAATGCTGTTCTTTTTAACTTTATATTCATCAAAGAATCCTGAAAGATAAACACAGCAGTTTCCACAGATATGAAGATGTTTCCAACATTAATAATAATCATAACTGTGTGTTGATCATCAGATCCTCATATTAGAGTGATTTCTGAAGGGTCATGTGACACTGAAGACTGGAGTAATGATGATAAATTCAGCTTTACTGTATATTCACATGGAGAACAGATGATTCACACTGGAGTAATATTTTACTGTTTTACTGTCTCAAATAAATGAGCAGAAGAGACTCTTTAAAACCCTTCAGAGCGCTAACGTTTGTCCCTTGTTTGCATCCAGTCATGTGTAAAAAGAGACGCTTTCCTGGAATGATGCTCTAATATTACACATTTCAATCTGTAAAATGATGGCAATGTTTATAGGGATTTCCTAGTTTACATGCTTTAGTAATGAATGTAACTCACACAATGCTGTTCACACTCAGTGTGTGTGTGTGTGTGTGTGTGTGTCCAGTCCAATATCTAAACATTCTTAAATCAGGACTCGAGATGAGTGAAATGCCATCAGATGTTATGTCTTTGAGCACGTGTGTGTGTGTGTGTCAGACAGATGGACAGCAGGTCAGACCCCAGACTGCGCTCCAACTCAACATGTGTGTTTATTTCGCATCTCCAAATGTCGTGTTCGAGTGCCGGAGGGTTGATCAGAGTCTGCTGTTGATTCCGGCGCTTTAAACACCATATAACATTGAACATTACAGTACAACAAACTACAGCAGTGCGGTAACATTACTGTACAACAAATTACAGCAATACTGTAACATTACTGTACAACAAACTACAGCGATACTGTAACGTTACTGTACAACAACTACAGCAATACTGTAACATTACTGTACAACAAACTACAGCGATACTGTAACATTACAGTACAACAAACTACAGTAATACTGTAACATTACTGTACAACAAACTACAGCGATACTGTAACATTACAGTACAACAAACTACAGCGATACTGTAACATTACAGTACAACAACTACAGCAATACTGTAACATTACTGTACAACAAACTACAGCGATACTGTAACATTACAGTACAACAAACTACAGCGATACTGTAACATTACTGTACAACAAACTACAGCGATACTGTAACATTACTGTACAACAAACTACAGCGATACTGTAACATTACTGTACAACAAACTACAGCGATACTGTAACATTACAGTACAACAACTACAGTGATACTGTAACATTACTGTACAACAAACTACAGCGATACTGTAACATTACAGTACAACAAACTACAGCGATACTGTAACATTACTATACAACAAACTACAGTAGAAACGGTAACATTACTGTACAACAAACTACAGCGATACTGTAACATTACTATACAACAAACTACAGTAGAAACGGTAACATTACTGTACAACAAACTACAGCGATACTGTAACATTACTATACAACAAACTACAGTAGAAACGGTAACATTACTGTACAACAAACTACAGCGATACTGTAACATTACTATACAACAAACTACAGTAGAAACGGTAACATTACTGTACAACAAACTACAGCGATACTGTAACATTACTGTACAACAAACTACAGCAGTGCGGTAACATTACTGTACAACAAACTACAGCGATACTGTAACATTACTGTACAACAAACTACAGCGATACTGTAACATTACAGTACAACAACTACAGCGATACTGTAACATTACTGTACAACAAACTACAGCGATACTGTAACATTACAGTACAACAAACTACAGCGATACTGTAACATTACTGTACAACAAACTACAGTAGAAACGGTAACATTACAGTACAACAAACTACAGCGATACTGTAACATTACTGTACAACAAACTACAGCAGTGCGGTAACATTACTGTACAACAAACTACAGCGATACTGTAACATTACTGTACAACAAACTACAGCGATACTGTAACATTACTGTACAACAACTACAGCAATACTGTAACATTACTGTACAACAAACTACAGCGATACTGTAACATTACAGTACAACAAACTACAGCGATACTGTAACATTACTGTACAACAAACTACAGCGATACTGTAACATTACTGTACAACAAACTACAGCGATACTGTAACATTACTGTACAACAAACTACAGCGATACTGTAACATTACTGTACAACAAACTACAGCGATACTTTAACATTACTGTACAACAAACTACAGCGATACTGTAACATTACTATACAACAAACTACAGTAGAAACGGTAACATTACTGTACAACAAACTACAGCGATACTGTAACATTACTATACAACAAAAACTACAGTAGAAACGGTAACATTACTGTACAACAAACTACAGCGATACTGTAACATTACTGTACAACAAACTACAGCAGTGCGGTAACATTACTGTACAACAAACTACAGCGATACTGTAACATTACTGTACAACAAACTACAGCGATACTGTAACATTACAGTACAACAACTACAGCGATACTGTAACATTACTGTACAACAAACTACAGCGATACTGTAACATTACAGTACAACAAACTACAGCGATACTGTAACATTACTGTACAACAAACTACAGTAGAAACGGTAACATTACAGTACAACAAATTACAGCGATACTGTAACATTACTGTACAACAAACTACAGTAGAAACGGTAACATTACTGTAACATTACTGTACAACAAACTACAGCGATACTGTAACATTACTGTACAACAAACTACAGCGATACTGTAACATTACTGTACAACAAACTACAGCGATACTGTAACATTACTGTACAACAAACTACAGCGATACTGTAACATTACTGTACAACAAACTACAGCGATACTGTAACATTACTGTACAACAAACTACAGCAGTGCGGTAACATTACTGTACAACAAACTACAGCGATACTGTAACATTACTGTACAACAAACTACAGCGATACTGTAACATTACTGTACAACAAACTACAGCGATACTGTAACATTACTGTACAACAAACTACAGCAGTGCGGTAACATTACTGTACAACAAACTACAGCGATACTGTAACATTACTGTACAACAAACTACAGTAGAAACGGTAACATTACTGTACAACAAACTACAGCGATACTGTAACATTACTGTACAACAAACTACAGTAGAAACGGTAACACTACAGTACAACAAACTACAGCGATACTGTAACATTACTGTACAACAAACTACAGCAGTGCGGTAACATTACTGTACAACAAACTACAGCGATACTGTAACATTACTGTACAACAAACTACAGTAGAAACGGTAACATTACTGTACAACAAACTACAGCGATACTGTAACATTACTGTACAACAAACTACAGCAGTGCGGTAACATTACTGTACAACAAACTACAGCGATACTGTAACATTACTGTACAACAAACTACAGTAGAAACGGTAACATTACAGTACAACAAACTACAGCGATACTGTAACATTACTGTACAACAAACTACAGCAATACTGTAACATTACAGTACAACAACTACAGCGATACTGTAACATTACTGTACAACAAACTACAGTAGAAACGGTAACATTACAGTACAACAGCAGAAACGGATGGTGACTCCACTGGCAGATATCAGCTCTCATTTCAAACTCAAACTAATTTTTCATAAAACTTGACTTAATATCTTCAGTCCTTGTTCTTCTCCAGTAAATGTGTCTTGATTTAAGAAAGTTTAGATAAAAACAAGCGGCCTACTAAAGCGTTGCAGATTTACGTCCATCTCTGTTGGTTACACTGGACCCGATCGCTGGACGCTTCACATGAACATGACGGAGAGGTGTTTCCTTCTCAAGTGTAAATGAAGTTATTTCAGCGCCTGAATCTCCGTGTTTGGCGCAGTGTGAGGGATATGGAGTGTGTTTAAGGTTATCGGAAGTACTGAACTCTGACATCACTTCCTCCGTATGATCTCGTCCCGCGGAGATAGGGAATCACCGAGACAGACGGCGCTCTGGGCCGCGAGATCTCATCTGACAGAAGCTGTGTGTGTGTGTGTGTGTGTGTGTGTGCGTGCATGTGTGAGTGTGTGTGTGTGTGTGTAAGCACTGCAAAAAAAAATACTTGTCTTTGTAAAATTCTTAAATCAAGATGCATTCACTATTACATCTTGTTTTCTGGGGAAATTAATCAAAATGAAGAGAGTTTTTCCTTAAACTGGGAAAATTATCTGCCAATAAGAAAAGTAAGAAAAACAAATCTTGTTCTGTGTGAAAAGGTAGCTTTTTCTCACTAAATTTTTATTTAAAAAGCTTTTTTTGTACTGTGTGTGTGTGTGTGTGTGTGTGTGTGTCCAGCGTAGAGAGAGACGAGACGAGCCCGTCACAGCGCATTAGAGTCACACTGACCGACTTACTCACGGATGAAAATTAGTACAGACTCATGTAGAGAACCACACACACACACACACACACACACACACACACACACACACACACACATTACATAATAACATAATTATTATGTTTTGATTGGTTCTGTGAAGCTGCTTTGATGCGATCTATATTGTGGAAAGCGCTGTATAATATACTCGACTTGCTATTAGATCATATTATCTGTTTCATGTAAATTACAAACAGTCCTTGCTTAATATTTTTGTCTTGTTTTGTATTTACTGGAGAAGCTAAATGAGTGAAGTTATGATTTAATCAAATTTAAATATGTTTGTACTTTAAAAAACAACAACAGAAAAATCATTTTAATTCAAAGTGAAAACAAGTGTATTTTCCGACCCCACTGGCAGATATTTTATTTGATTTAATATCTTCAGTCATTTTGCTTCTTCAGTGTCTTGATATTAGTGCTGGAAAACGAGACAGAAACACTGAGGAAAAGGGTGATGTTTACAGTGTAGAGCTTTAGTAACACACACACACACACACACACACACGTTAAAGATCAAAGCACTAGCCTAATGCTGTGTTACTCAGATCACTGTCATATTAAGACGGGCCGACTCTTCCGTGTCTTAATTCGATTTTCTCAGCTGTCGTGTGACTGATCATGTGACTGATCATGTGACGCTCGTAAAGGCCATTAGAGGATCTTCTTCCCGTTTGTTGATGTACATTTACCTGTGGTTTCAGGATTATACACATGTGGAGGTGTTCTGCAGACCCGTCGTCGGATCAGGCCGGCCGCTCATCGTGACCCAGTGATGTTGGTATCGGTGCGGTGTTGTCCCAGGAAGATGACGATGCTCTACTGGGTGGTCTAGCGAGCTAAGTTAATCACTAATGATCATTACGACGGAAGTGAATCAATCAAAACCAACTTTATCTGGACAATAACTTTACACTAGATCTGCTGTAAAGCCCAAACACTGTTACTGTAATCTCCTGTTATCACTGTAGCGCTGCTGTGAAACTAAACATTCTTAAATCAAGATGCTTTTACTAAAGGGTTAAAATGACATAAGCAGAGGTGGAAGTAACGAATTACAACTACTCAGATTACTGTAATTAAGTATTTTTTTCGTGTACTTGTACTTTTGTGAGTACATTTTTTAGTCTGTAATTTTCCTTGTACTTGAGTACAAATTAAGTTAAGTAATGTACTTCACTACTTTAAAAATCCCATTAATTACAAAGTACTTGTACAATTTGAATTCAACAATTATTCAAATCTTTGACCAGCATTTGGGTATCCAATGGAAATAACTGATCTTGGGCGGGCCAATAAAAACCCTTGTATTTGGAGCGGGAAAAAAGCCTGGAGAGCTATATTCGTCCTCACACGTCCTTCAGTTTGTATTTTAGTGTTATCAAAGAACTTTGCCGTAATGGACATGGACATTCGAGACACTGAATTCATTGAAAATTCGGAAGAAATACCAGATGACGAGTGCCCATGACCCCACATGGAGGAGTTGTTCTTATACAGAGGAAGGAAAGGAGACGTTTTATAGAAACTTTGTTTCTGCAGTGATATGTGATAGTTCAGTTGTTTTTGTTTTTAAAGTTGGGTAGACCTCACGATACTTTGACTAAAAACATCACTTGAAACATGAGCTTCAGCGTTACTCAGGTGAAAGCACATAAACCGTAATAAAGATTTAGCAGTGTAAACTTAGATTAAAAAGTTATATTGTATGTCATTGTCAACACATTGTTTTATTAATATTGAATCCGTGTTTTAAGCTTAGAAAGGAGAGTTTAATAATGACTCTTTCATAAAAACAGTGTCTTGCCGGCCACGACCCACTGGCATAACAGTGTAACTGCACTGATTGACAGTCTGTCTAGATGGCACATTTTTTGTCAGTGCTAAATGCTGATAACTTTTGAAACTTTGGAAATATTAGTAGGGTACGTTTGGAAATCTTTATTGTAAAAAAAAAAGAAAAAAAAGTTTATAAATAAAAGAACCCAATAAGCTTATTTATTTTGCATTATAATTCATTATTAATAATTATTATATTAGACCATTTTTATAACTTGGTTTCCATAAAAGTAAATAAATATCACAGGCTAAAAGTAATTAGTAATTAGTACTTGAGTAGTTTTTGAGAGGGGTACTTTGTACTTTTACTTAAGTACATTTTAACACCAGTACTTTTGCTTGTAATCGAGTATTATTTTAGCAACTACTTGTACTTGTACTTGAGTACAAATTTTCAGTACTCTTTCCACCTCTGGACATAAGATATTATGTCTTGTTTTTGGGGAAGTAAATCAAAATTAAGTGAGTTTTTGCTTTAAACATGCAAAATTATCTACCAATGGGGTAAGAAAAATAATGTTTGTGTGTGTGTGTGTGTGTGTGTGTGTGTGTGTGTGTGTGTGTGTGTGTGTGTGTGTGTGTTCATTCTGAAATGAACTCAAAGGTTCTTCATCGTCTCAGAGGACAGAGAGCTGTGGGGATATCTTTATGAATGTCTGACATCATCATCAGCAGAAATAGTGTGTGTGTGTGTGTGTGTGTGTGTGTGTGTGACTGGAGCAGATGTTGATGTTTTGTAGAAATACTATGGCAACATCACAACAAATGTCCTGATCGAACCTAAATCAGCGGCACATGTCTCTTCATCATTCGCAGGATATTCATTTATCAACAATTCAGTTTCCACAAGTTCATTCCCAATATCAGGAGTATCCACGAGTAACAACGCTAATTATTGACATCATCACTGACATCATCACTCACAGAAATACGAATTACTGATGACAAGAATTACATTTAAAATAAAAACGATAATTCTGGATTTCTATAATTGTGTTTTCCCGAAATGTCACAATAGGCTGCCATTCAAATTCAGTCGTTGATATCAATAATTCATGAAATGTTCATTCTCGATAGGCCTATCTGCAAATGGATTCATATCTATAATTAGGAGAGTAATTTCAGATCTAAAATAGCAAAGTTAACACTAATCGAATTATCAAAAATGAAAATGTTTACCATTAGCAATTCAATGATTGATATCAGAAACATTTGCTCTAGTAAAAATGCAATTATTTATGTAAAAAAATAGGATTTTTACTAGTAAGAAAATGTACTAGTTTTCTGATATGTCAACTTTGAATTTCAACTAAATCAACAACTGAATTTGAATGGCAGTCTATGTCAACTACTGAACATACAATTACAGAAATGAAGAATTGAAATGTGATTGTTCATATCCTGAATAAGAGAAGCGGCTCGCCATCGTCACACAGAAATATGTCCTTCAGTGTGGGAATGGGAACCTTTCATTCTTTAAACATTATATCAACGTTACTTCTGTTACACGAACATCCAACTACAAGGATCAACTAAAAAAATAGTTTTTGTACATTTTGAGAACATTATTAAAGACTGAACAAACGCTCTATTAACGTTACGGAAGAACGTTTGTTCATAACCTCGAGAACCTTCTGTGAGTCGTGAGAGCGTCTCACATCTTCAGCCGAGCAGCTTCAAACACAGTGTGTGTGTGTGTGTGTGCGCGCGCGTCAGTGCCATTAGTAACGCTTCTTCACGGGGACTTTAATCCGGTCCGCTCGTCTCCGCTCTGATGTTTTTAGATTTATA
>NC_142772.1:50258198-50283198 GCF_988280905.1 Pimephales promelas
AGCCCAGAAGTGTCCAAGCAACACAGCAGTAATGAGTTTATGAACTTCTTCACTTATAAGATTGATAATATCAGGGAGATATTATATAACTATGCAGCCGTCTACAGTATCGCAGCAGGAGGCGCACTGTCGTCTTCCTGAGGAAAGATTTGCTTTATTTACTGCTATAGGAGAGGAAGAATTGTCTAAACTGGTTAATTCAACACTTTATTTTACAGTCGTGTTCTCCATCTACATGTGATATACTTATTACAGTAATAACTAGGTACTAACCCTGAGCCGACTCCTAACCCTAACTGTACAGCCAAATAATGACACTATTTTATCATTATTTTTAGAGCTGCTTTACAGCAGAATTTGTTTAGTTTGCGTAATTGGTCCAGATACAGTGATTGTAAGATCAGATGTTGAAGCGGACACACGCGGGGAGAAAGTAATTAAGGGATTTAGATAATAGTCAGTTTTGCTCTAAACAAAAGTAAACATTTCTCAGAAGGCAATGATTAAGATACGATTGTTGGATGTCATAAGTGATAAAAAGCCGGTTGTTGAAGATGTGAGTTCAACATCAGATTTGTAATGTTGAGAAACATGTTTTTAATCTCAGTTCCCGTCTCTGATTCCAGGAAGGGTTACTCTTACACGTGCCCATGCTCTTCCTCAGCAGAAATCAACATTTACTGGAGAAGAAGCAAAATGACTGAAGATATTAAGTCTTGTTTAGTGAAAAGTGTGTCAAAATGAATGCTCGAAGTAAGAGAAAATATCTGCCAATGCCGTCTTCTTCACACTCTGATTTAAGATGATCTTTCTGGCAGATATTAGTTCAATCTGACACATTTTCTTTAAACAAGTTGTAATGTCTTTCTTCATTGTTGTGTCTTGATGTACGAATGATTAGATGTTTACACACACTGAGGAAGAGGAGATGTTTGCAGGAACACACATGCCGTGACTGATTGTAAGGGACTGGTGTGTGTCGTGTTCGGAGCGGCGTGTGTTTAGCATTAAATGCCTCGATGCGTTGGATCACACGAGTGCCTGCGAGGCTTACTTTAAACGTCTCAGTGTTAGCAGCTAGCGTTAGCCTGCAGTCGCTCTCGCCTGTCCGTCCGCGGGGAGGAATATTGAATATTTGGTGGCGCTTATTAAAGTGCCCTCAGAACCTTCATGTCTTCTGACATTCAGCTGGGCTCAAGAAATCATTCTCATCTGACCCACTTTTGAGTTTTTTAGACCTGCAACGCTGAATTTAAAGCAGTGAATTGTGCGACTGTGGGGAAAATCTTTGAAGGAAAAGCTGGAGAATCTCGGTCGGGACTCAAGGCCCTCTCATACACTCGGGGAGATGCGCCGCGACGGAAGTGTTTTGCTAGTTTCAGCTCAACACAGTTTCATTTTCACGACATGTGCCACATTGTTTAAATAGCGAATGCGTTTGCTGGTCTGAGACTATCTCTCTCTCACACACACACACACACACACACACACACAGATTTAAACTCAAAACTCTTTAAACTCACAGTTTCCTCACTAATTCCTCCATGTAAATAGTGAACTGGCATTTTAAGGGAATGAGATGAGATTGGTTTATTACACGTAGAGCCCCAACACACCCATAACTCATTAAGAGAATACAGATGACGATTTGTCCCGTCTTTAAACTGGGAAATGCCTTTAAACTGGCTTTAGATCCTTAAAATAGGGCCCAAAGACCCGCTGATGGACACATGAACATCAAACATCATTAACTTTATCTAAACTTCAGTTATTAATACACCCAGAGCCGAGCAGCCGGCGCTAATGAATAATGAATTGCTATAACACGACGAGTGTGGTGCCAATGTTAATATAACACTGATGTGAAGCGCTCTGCTAAACCACATGACCCGCACGCATCACTTACAGCCCAGGCTCAGAGCGTCAGATTCACGTTAATATGAATAAAGATCGTCACAGAACAACAGGAACAGGCTCTTACCTGCCGTCTCTACAGAAGAGCAACCAACACTTTAATCGTTCTCTGAAGCTTCAGCCGATCTGTGTGTTTCGCTGCCACGGATGCCTCTATTTATCTTTGTTAAATGACTCAGGTGAATCTCACTGGTGAATCAGCAGGTGTCACGTCTTAGAGCATGTGTGGGCACACACACACACACACACACACACGCTATACACTCACACAAACACACCACACATGGGTGTGTATAGAAATGCCTTAAAAACGACTAGATCTGCTTATTTTCCGACTCTCACAAACACAACCAGAGGTATTTATTTGATACAGCGGCAAAATTAACAAGAAATAAAGTTTCTACTTCTGAAGTGTCCAATCAGCACAGCAGTAATGACTTTATCAACCTCTTTACTTACTAGACTGATAATATCAGAAAGAAAATATTATAGGAAATATTTGATTCATGCATTGCTAGGAGAGGAAGAATCGTCTAAACTCGTTAAATCATCTAAATCGACAAAATGTATGTTAGACCCAATACCGACTGAAAGAGATGCCTCCATAGGTCATAGATCCTCTTCTCAATGTCATTAATTGATTTTTGTCATCAAGACGTGTGCCAAAAACCACTTGTTAAAAAAATGCAACTTTACATGCCGATCTCGCGTCTGGAAAAGGCAGTATCCCCTCAGTCTGGATTTAGAGCGCACCATAGTACTGAAACAGCTCATTAATAATTAATAATATCTCATTTTGATAATGTTATGTGTACTTTCAGTTGCAGTGCTTCATTTTGCAGGATAGTTTGGGTGTGTGGTTTGGTGAATTGTGTAAGTATTTCGATAAAACCAGACTAGTTTGCAAAATTGTGTGTTAGCAATGGGAAAAATCTGTATTGTATGTAAAGTTTAAGAAATGAAATTACTACAGAGAATAATGAGAAAGATGATGTTAAATCTGTTGTGAAGAAAATCGCCCTTCATCGTCATTATGAGAAATATGATTTCTTATTTCTGTCCTGTGCTGTTGATGACAGTGGCAGCTTCAGATTCGTGATTTCAGCTGGTGTGTGAAACTCAACTTTTCATTAATAAAATGTCATTGCTTTTTAAAGAGGTGTGTGTAAAGGTCATCAGCAGGAGACTGACGAGGTCATGTGGTCAAGGGGTCACGCGTATAAACATTTATAATGTTTAAATCCTCAAAATGAATGAATGAATGAATTTATTTATTTGATCAGGGACAATGCACAAAAAAAAATCATTAATCTAAGAAAGAAGAGATGACATGTGCCAGGTTATAGCAAAAAAAAAGCTAGTTTCTGCCTGCAGTCCCTGGACAGGTTGATGGTATACTTACAACAATTAAAAATTATATACAAAATTATAATACACAGTTGATTCGAACACAGAAGCATCACTTTACTCATATCATATAACACTCTCCACTACAAGAATCTATAACTCATTCATTCACAGTGTACATCATTCGTATCACAGTCATTCAGTCAAAGCCCCTGTCGTCATTGCTCCAGATTATTTTTGTCTTGTACTTATTATTAATTATTTCTGAGGAAGACAATCTACTGATCAATGGTCATTGAGTTTTATCTTTTATCTATTTTCTGTGAAACAAAAAAAGGAGAATATTATCCATGAATTGATCAAATGTATTCCTCCCTTTGAATAAAAGTACATCGATATATAAAGATGGATAAGAGTATTAAAGTCTCCTTCGCTTTAAGCATCTTTAATCTGTGTCAAACTCCTGAAGGAGTGATATGAGTGAACTCAGGCTCACAGAAATTACCCATCAGTCATTGCTGCTGACACAGAGAGATCACACACACACACACACACACTGAATGAGCTCATACTCAAACTATCACTCAACAGTTTCTAGAATACATTCATTCACTGTTCAGCTTTACGAATGTGCTTGATTTTATGACCCAAACGTGATCTAAATGACTCCTCTTCCAGCGAGGGCAGAAAATAATCTTGTTTCCCTTTGAATTGAGATTATTTTTCTGACTCCAGTAAATGTTGAGAATGTTTAGATGTTATTAGACTGAGGACACACTTCCCCGCTGGGTGTTTGTTGATAATGAAACTTTACTCTTTAGTTTGTCTAAACTTTGTGTTGTTATACACTGAGTTCAAGCAGCCGCCATTTTGAAATTACATTTTTAGAATAACAAATTTCTATATTAAACACAATAATACGCCCTTTATTTTACCTTTATTTAACCAAGTTAATCGGTTGAGAACAAGTTCTCAAGACGAGGCTAAAAGTGCAAAGCAACATAACATTACTCGTTGTGTTCAACATTCAAATAATCACGAAAATGTTCAGGTTCAATTAAGATGCTGAATATAGAGTACAAAAATGGACAAAAATTAGGGTAAATTGAAGAACACACGCAGTATATCTGGAGGAGAGATGACCGGAGCGTGACTGACGTGCTGTAATAGATGTAATATTAACATGTTTAGTTCAGACAGTGTTGCTCTAAAAGTGGCGATAGGAACGAAGGATTCAAGTTTGAGAGATTTTTATAAATTATTCCAATCGTTCACTGCAGAAAATTGAAAAGAAAGGCGGCCGAATGAGTGCGGGCTTCTAGAGAGACGTGTGTGAGTGCAGTGTGTGTGTGTGTGTGTGTGTGTGTGTGTGTGTGTGTGTGTGTGTGTTCATCTGGAGTTTGTCTTTGTCATCTAATGTAACTCCACTCGGGTCTACAATCTGAGGAGTTATCGACTGATGCCACACGTGAAAGACTTTGTGCACCTCATTTATATTGTATCATGAAATGTTGACACACACACACACACACACACACACTCACAGTCCGTTCCCTGTGTTCATTACAGCATCACAGGAGAGATGTCTCATATATGACATTACATGCAGATTTACATTCAGTGTGCCATTAAAATGTAGATGCATGAACACCCACGAGTCCACAATATTCAGTCTCCATGAGACACACACACACACACACACACACACACAGGAATAAGATTAACATGTATAAGCTAAATATCGTATAATAATCCAGTGTGTGAAACAGTAGACGAGCCGATGAGCCGGTTGGTGATATGAAGTGTTTATCAGTGTTTACATGAATCAGACGCTGATGTCGGTCTGAAGCGAAGCGTCTGAAATCGATCCCTGTTGCTTCTGTTCTGTTTAACCTACTTAGCCGTGAGTGTGTGCAAAGCCCCGAGGATTTAACATTTCCCACTGTCACAATGAATTAAGCGTCACAAACACTAGTTAAATCCCGTGAGTCACTGCATCTGCCAGACTGAGAGAACTTTCACTGTTCATTTCATTTGGTGTGTGTGTGTGTGTGTGTGTGTGTGTGTGAGAAAGATGTTCACATTAAAAAACAAATTGAAGAATATAAAAGTGGTATATTATGCCCCTTTCCACAAGATGTGAAATCTCGGCTCCAACTATGATATGCCCCCTTTAAGGAAACTCAAATACATTCCTACAGCCGGAGGCGGACCGACACACAGCTTCATTACAGAGTTAAAGTACAGATTGCTAAATTTCACTCAAGTAAAAGAACTACAGTCAGATGTGTACTTACGGTAAGTAAAAGTACTGAAGTACTTGTTTTTAAAAGTACTCGAGTATCAAGAGTACAAGATTACATTTTCTAAATATTGCATTACCTCTGCCACAGTCCTTACATTTATGAACAGAAACGTCCTACTTGGAGATATGACAAAAAATAATAAAGAGGTTATGTTATGGATGAAGATGTTATGTTATGGATGAAGATGTTATGTTATGGATGAAGATGTTATGTTATGGATGAAGATGTTATGTTATGGATGAAGACGCAGCAGGTCCATCCCGGGAATGTGCCGACCCGTGGCCCCACCTCACCAGACTATTTACATTTTATGAATTTTCTGAAATTTTCTGAAATATTAAATAAAACAACATGATAAAAAGATGGAAATTCATAAAATGTAAATAGTCTGGCGAGGTGGGGCCACGGGTCGGCACATTCCCGGGATGGACCTGCTGCGTCTTCATCCATGGTTTCGTCTCTTATCTAAATCATGCAGTGGACTTTGGCGGAGAGCTGAAGCTGGTTGCTGATAGGCTGCCCTGCACAATCCAATCACGTTTGAGAGGGAAACGTTTTTTCTTTTTTCCATTATTTTTTTTTTTTTTTTTTTTTTAGTAGTAACGGGTACTCATAATTATGGATAAAACTGTAGTGGAGTAAAGAGTGCAATATTTCCCTCTCAGATGTACTTGAGTAAAGTCATGAGTCCTCCCCTAAACTGACACTCGAGTACTTCAGTCCTGCATCACTGCCCATTACTGCTGTACTTTACTTGTGTAGAGTATCTATAGACATTCACACAACGAGCTGAGAATCTGGTGGCTGCTAACTGTTCTGAAATAATTACATCATTTCATTTTGATGCATTTTTAATTGTTTTAATATCTGAAATTAATTAGCTTCAGATTCAAACCGATTCAGATGCAGATTCAGACAACACAACACATACACAACACAACTCATACACAACTCATACACAACACATACACAACACATCACATACACAACACATCTCAAACACAACACAACACATACACAACACATCTCACACACAACACATACACAACACATCACATACACAACACAACTCATACACAACACATACACAACACATCTCACACACAACACATCTCATACACAACACATCTCATACACAACACATCTCACACACAACACAACTCACACACATACACAACACACAACACATCTCATACACAACACATCTCACACACAACACATCTCATACACAACACAACTCACACACATACACAACACACAACACATCTCATACACAACACATCTCACACACAACACATCTCATACACAACACAACTCACACACATACACAACACATCTCATACACAACACATCTCACACACAACACATCTCATACACAACACATACACAACACAAAACACATTCTGCTTATTTCTTGGCTCTCGCTCTTCACATCATCAATGCTTTGTTTGCTCGCGCTCGTCTTGGCGGATCTGAATTGTTCTCTGTGCTGAAGCTCAAACCGTGGCGCCGAGTCCAAACTTGACATTCAACCGATGTTTCTGTGGCAACAGGAGAGAGAGAGAGAGAGAGAGAGAGAGAGAGAGAGAGTCATGCGATGATGAGGAGCTGCTTCATCTCACAGTAACAGATGTGGATGTGGCTCTAACAGCCTGTGACGAAAAGATATCGATGAACCATCGTTGTAAATTGAACAATATCACAATGTCTCCCGTATCCGAACATAAATTCAAAGAAACACATTTCCTGACTAAAAGGTCCAATCTGCTGAAATGTGTTTATTTTAGACTGTATACACCGCAAACATGATCATTTCCATCACAATCAAGTCTTGTTTTCTAGTACAAATATATAAACATTCTTGAATAGTTCCTTTTTACTGAAAAATGCATCAAAATGACGTGAGTTTGTGCTCAAAACAAGAAGTAATATCTGCCAGTTCAACAATCCTCTTTCCCTTTGAGTGAAGTTTGTTTTCCTGAATCCACTGGCAGATTTTAGGTCTTGTTTTAAGCACAAACTCACTTCATTTTGATGCATTTTTCATTAAACAAGACTTACAGTAATATCTCCTCCAGTAAATGTTGATCAAAGACAAGATTTCCGGTGATTGTTTGATTGATTGATTGATTCTTCTAGAGTGTAAGTAAGAAGGTCTGCGTCTCAACTGGTTAACTTTGCCATTAGAACTGGTGCTAATGAAACGGCCAGTGTGAGATCGATCTCTGACATCTAGATCTGGTTATATGTCACATGATGTTTCTGTAAGACTTCTGTCCGAGGAACCACTGCTGGTTTCACAGATACATGAACAAACCCCGATTACACCTCCGTCATGTGAATCATCCTCTTAATGACGCGTCTCCAGAACCCGAATCTCCCTTCTGCTCTTCAGGTCCAGTCAGAACAGGATTCCTGAGAGAAATGACTGGCAGCTCGAGTCCCATCTCTGCTAATCATGGGGAGCACACACTCGCCACAGCTCTATACAGTTTCACATCAGCTTCAGTAACACACACACACACACACACACACAGACAAACTCACATTCTGCTGTAACACAGCCCTAAAACAGAGTCATTATTCAGATCAACTGGGGATTCAGGCCAGTTCAATAATGCGTAAAGCTCAAACGAGTCCAATTCAGCTATGAGCAATATTATCATATTATATCTTATTAATATTAGTAAATATTTCACATATTAATAGATTATATCGCATCATTTTCAGAGTCAATCCCAGAACAAAAAAGAAAGAGATTCAAATAAAATGGTAAGTAACATTGCACCAACATCTCTACTAACTTTCACTAAAGTGTCATTAGAGTATTAGTAGAGTATTAGTAGAGTATTAGTAGAGTATTAGTAGAGTATTAGTAGACTGGCAGGGTTAGAATAAGTTGACATGTAGTTGCAAAGTTACTAATAGTCAACAGGATGTTCAAAAGGGACCATCAAAATAAAGTGTTACCTATACACACACACACACACACACACATTATATATATATATATACACACACACATTTATATGAAAAAAGCCGATCGTGTGTCGTCTCTGAGGTTTCATCAGACTCTCAGGGTTCGGAACGGAGCCGGAAAACATTCTTCCATCAGTAAAACAGGGACCTGCGAGTCTCGTGGACTTTCACACATACACACACACACACACACACACACACACACACACAGACACGTTAAGCTGGAATAAACACATGTTTACTCTGCTGCGTCAGACGCTACCTCATGGACTCACGGGGTTATTCCCCTGCTGGAGAGATGTTTGTGTTCGAGCTGTGATGGATGTGTGTGTTTCTCAATATACGGATGTTTACCGTCACCTCAGGACGGTCTGAAAGAGGTGAGCTCAGGTGTGTGTTCAGTGTCTCTGAGGGACAGAAACTCGAACTCATATGAAGAACGTCTGCTTTCGTCTGAGTCTTTCTGACAGCATCAGACATCCATGAAGGAGAAAGCCATAGGAGGAAGAGTGAGATATTAAACATGGACACACACCGCACCAGTTCCAGCGCTCAACACAGAAATGGGCCGAAAGATTATTTCATCACGGCTTCACAGGCGCTGTGTGTTTCTATGAGCCTTTCAAATGCTAAATGTCTGTTCCAAATGTTCCCCTCACAGGATTTGGTTTACCAGTTCCTCCCTTTTCCTCTAATCCAGCCAAACAATATCTCATTTTATGGTGACTTATTTTGGCAACACACATAAACATTTAAATATACAAGCAAAATATAATTTCTAAAAACATGTTTTTTAATATTTTTCTCCATTAGAACTAAAAACCCAGAACATTTTTGCTGAAATTAATCAAATGAAACCAAACAAATTCAAAGCATGTTGTGAGGAAGTGAACGCTCCCGTTTGATATATAATTATAGAACAAATTGGTATATGTATGTATATATATATATGCTATAAACTCTCTGAAGAATGCATGCATAGACAATCGTTTCTTTTTAAATTAATCCAGGAGAGGCATGGGTGTATGCCGATGACCTTGAAGTGAACTTCTGCACACACACACACACACACACACACACACGTTTCGCTCTCAGGTAAGTGAGACAGCTCGGATCAGGATCAGGACCGGTGTTGGTCAGATACACCAAACGCTTGCCTAAAGGGAATAACACACACACACACACACACACACACACATGAAACCCCTAAACACTCATTAAAACTGGAGTTAGCAATCAGTCCTGTAACTCAAACAGCAGAACTTGTACGCCAGCGCCAGGGCTCGATTCCCAGGGAATGAACAACTGATGAAAATGTGCACCTTTACTTCAATGAAAGTTGTTTTTGGATAAAAAGACATCTGTCAAATGCATAAATGTCAACGCCGAGTCTGAGCTAGAGAGTTAAATGCATAAAAAGAAATGAGCAACAGTATGTAGGCTACCTTAAAAACTTGATCGATAAATAATTGATGAGAAGGAAAACTTTAAAACAGAATATTAAGCAGATCACAGGAAAAAAACTAAACAGAACTATATGTGTGCTTACAGTTTTGTTCTGTAACTAGTAATCTGTTTGTGACTAGTTTATGGCATTTGGAAATATAATTCACTAGGCTAAATAATTAATTCACAATTCAATTCAAAAGCTGTTCAAGAAATTGCTTTCTGTAAAACACGGACGGCATTCTGGCTGGCATTTAACAAACTTAAACGTGACATTCACCCTAGAGCATATACTTGAATAAAACAGCAGCACATATTAAAGCGTATAATAATCACGTGATCCCGTAACAGAGCGTGAACGCGCGGCGACGCTCCACCAGCCAATAAACGCGACGCGTTCGAGCTGGAGGAGGCGCGTGCGCTAGTTTCAGGAACTGGAGAGAGAACAGAAGGGCGTGTGTTATTAATAATCATCCGAGCAGAAAGTCCCTCAGTCGCTGTGACAGCGAGCAGAAGAGCTGGGGTTCATTCATCGCGCGTCACGGCGCGGCGCGTGGGTTCAGATCGCGCTCGACGCGCTGTGTTATACTGGTTTACTGTGTGACCGGAGCTTTGACGCAGTGGATTGTGTGGTGGGAACCTTCACTATCGATCGCTATATATCGATCAACACTCGAGTAAGTGGCGCTTCTGCCTGTGTTTATTCTCTGTCAGAGTGAGCGAGTGTGTGTGTGTGTGTGTGTGTGTGTGTGTGTGTACACGCTTTGGGATTTTGACGGGGGATTTTCTAACGACCATGTGCTGAAATGAATAAGAAAGTGTTAGAGAAGCTCAGCGGTGTGTGGACGGAGCCAGAAAAGCCCAGGTTTATTGCCGGGAAGAAGGCGAACTGTAACGAGGTTTCCTGGTTTCATCACTTTAATGACACACTAATCATGTAGAGACTGAAAATGTGTGTGTGTGTGTGTGTGTGCGTGTGTGTGCGCGCGCGCGTACGTGCGTGCGTGCGTCTTGGGTAGTTTTTGTTAAATGTTATTGAATGTCCCTATGGAGATCAATCACGCTGAATTATTGCTCACATCAATTTACTAAGACACATAAACATGTCAACGTTGTTATTTGCATCATTATAAATTATACAGTAATTTTTTACTTTGATTTCCATAGATTAATTTCACATCATCTACTCTTTTGTAGGTTTAATGCTGAGGAACGTCCATCCGAATTTTGAACAGCACTTTTATTTTCCCAAGTGGAAGGAGCAGATGGCTGAGAACAGTAATTTCTAGCCGTATTATGTCTTGTGAGGAATCTATCTTGCTGTTTCAATGACGGGTAAGATGGAAACGCCCTTCTATCACGATGATAGCGTTCCCAACTTTGGGCAAATTCCAGATTACGATCGATACCAAGGCCACAAGATTATGAGCAAGAAGAGCAACATGCCACATAATTTCTCCAACGGGGGCAACGCCTCCAGCCTGAAGCTTCTGCAGGGACAAACTGGGAACGGGAATCCCAACATGAGCGGGAACAATCCCAACATGTCCTCGCCAGACCTCAACCTACTCAAGCTGTCGTCTCCGGATCTGGAGCACCTGATCATCCAGTCCAACCAGGGGCTGGTTACGACAAGCCCGGGTCCCAGTGCATCCGCTAATCCCTTCATGTACCGGAACCAGGCCACTAACGAGCAAGAGGGGTTTGCGGACGGGTTCGTGAAAGCTCTGGCGGATCTCCACAAGCAGAACCAGCTGGTCGGCGCTCCTATGTCTCCTCCCGCCTCCATCCCGGGATCCTACCAGAGGAACCTCCCCGACATTCCCATCTACACCAACCTGAGCAATTACAACCCCAACCAGCTCCCGTCGGCATACCCGGGTCCGATGGCCTACCCGTCCCACGCCTCGGGACACGCCTCGGGACACCCTCCGGGAAGGGTTCTGGACGCTCCTCAGACGGTCCCCGAGGTCCCTCACTCGCCCCCCTCGCTCTCTCCAATCGACCTGGACACGCAGGAGCGCATCAAGGCGGAGCGCAAGAAGCTCCGCAACCGCATCGCTGCCTCCAAGTGCCGCAAACGCAAGCTGGAGCGGATCTCGCGTCTGGAGGAGAAGGTGAAGGTTCTGAAGACCCAGAACTCGGACCTGGCCTCCACCGCCAGCATCCTGAGGGAGCAGGTGTCCCAGCTCAAGCAGAAGGTCATGAGCCACGTGAGCAACGGGTGCCAGATCTCCGTCGGCTCCGGCTTGGCCAAGAGTGCGGAGAACACCAGCTGCTGAAACACGCTCTCTCTCTCTTTATCTCCACACTCATTCTCGATCTCGCCCGCCCCATCCGGGAAGATCCCCTCGGGAAGATCTGAAGTCCGGGTCTCCGACTCTTCAGGAATTTCCTTCTTGAAAAGTACGGAGTACATTTTATTTGTTAGCATTGAAGTTGTTCAATGCAGTGGATGCCTGAGGAAAAACACCAAAGGGATGCAAACGCGCCGCGGTCGGGACAATCGGAAAGGGAACAAGAACTTGTGCTTGGAATTCTGCACTTGAATACTCTTCTTCTTTTTTTTACTTGTAAATGCGACGCTTTAAAAGAATGGAAGCAAGGATTTTTCTTTACAATCGGCGTCTCGTTCGACCGCTGGACAAACTTTATATGTTTTAGGAGTTTGTGTTTATATAACAATGCACTATTATGCAAACACTTCCCGAAGCACCTGATCCGTGCATCCGTGGAGCGAATCCCTTTATACTCCCCTATCTGATGTGTTTCAAGTGGAAATCTCGTCACCGTGTCTCAATACCCACATTACAGGATATTGTTTGTTTGTTGGTTGATTTGATATTGTGCAATTTGTGAATATATGAGAAAAAATATTTTATACAAGACTTTTTAAGAAGTATTACATTGCTGCGTAATATCAAAACATTATAAGCAAAGTGGAGACACCTATGGAGAATGGATTGTGGTACTGCGCAAAACTTTAACTGGTACCTTTTGCCGTTTTGGAGTTGGGAAATTCCTGAGCTTTCCGAGACCTTTTGCACTGTAATCTCCCGCGGGAGTGCGTTAGTAATGGCGGAGCATGTAATCTCCCGCGTTAGTAATGGCGGATGTGTAATCTCCCGCGGTTGCGTTAGTAATGGCGGATGTGTAATCTCCCGCGGTTGCGTTAGTAATGGCGGAGCATGTAATCTCCCGCGTTAGTAATGGCGGATGTGTAATCTCCCGCGGTTGCGTTATTAATGGCGGATGTGTAATCTCCCGCGGTTGCGTTAGTAATGGCGGATGTGTAATCTCCCGCGGTTGCGTTAGTAATGGCGGATGTGTAATCTCCCGCGGTTGCGTTAGTAATGGCGGATGTGTAATCTCCCGCGGTTGCGTTAGTATTGGCGGATGTGTAATCTCCCGCGGTTGCGTTAGTATTGGCGGATGTGTGTTTCTGCCGCTGAGGAGTATTAATGCCATGTAACCTGGAGGAGCGTTGCGGAAAGATACGCATGTTGCTTAAAACTGACCTGAATTCAGAACAACAACAAAAGGGCTTTTGATCAATAGTATTTTGCTTTTTTTTGTATTTTATTTTTTGTATGAATTATGAAATGATTTTATTTATACAGAATTTGTATTTATGTTGTTTTCCGAGGAGAGGAGGATTACTTGTCGGAATACTAGTGTCTCAGTGACACGTTATTTTTTGGAGAACAATCGCACATGAATCAGAAACATTAAATGATGTGTAATATTTATCCTCTGTTTATAGCATGATGGTTTGAACTATGCTTTTAGTAGATAACGATAATAAAGGATGGGGATTCAGGAGATGGTCGTGACGGCACAGAAGCGGACGGGTCTCCGTCGGGATCGGGATCATCTCCTCAGAGCTGCTGTTCAACGCCTCGCAGTTCCTGGAGATGCAGATTATTTTATTTATATATCGATATCCGTTTGGAGATGATTCATAGGGATACCTAGACTGTCAAATAACCTTGTGCAACAAGAAGATATTTATTTTTTGAAACTTGAATAAGGTTTTTGGTGTCTCAAACAAACGTATTGTATTTTTGTACAAAATAGTTTAGAGATAGTGTGTGTGTACAGTACCTACTGAATAAGGTTTCATTCCCAGTGCTCTATTTATTGAAGTGCTTTTACTGAGCAGTGTGTTACTCGTGTTGCTGGTGTGTGTTTCGGACGCTTCTACTGTTGGTACATTTGTCCACCGAGTGCTCGAGTTTTTTCCACTGGCATCAAGTGAAAGTCCTTGATTTGTTTTGTAATGTGTGTGTGTGTGTGTGTGTACCTCTATTTTAACGCTAACCGTAAGCATAACGCTCCTGTTTTTGTTGTTTCATGGTACTGTGTTTCGACTCTGAAGACTGATTGCAACTTTGACTTTTGCCTAAACTCGTGTCATATACATATACTGAACAATGAAATACTTTGTTGAATGAGTTTACTCTGTTTACCTTGCGTGTACAAGCGTTTGTACGATCTAAACTGAGTGTTCAAGTTTGAGTAAAAGATCAAGGGTGACCGCAGAAGTTGTTCTGGGCCGTGTTCCCCGTGTCTCTGGAAGACGGGAGCGACGGCTCGGCCTCGGGCTGAAGGACTAAGAGGCGACTTGCCTCGTCGTGTAACAAGCGGGTTTATTTGCTTCTGAATAATAATAACATGCGGTTTTCAAATGTTGTTCGTTGTTCCCTTGTTTTCTTTTATATCAACAATAAAGAGGTGGTTTCTGAACGCTTGTGTTTCTCCTGTCAAAACTCATTTAACACTGTGCTTTTCTGAATATTTGAAATCATTTTTTCAGTTCTTAAGCTTTGATTCAGATGAACATCAGAGCGAGAAACAGCGCTGAACAAAAGGGAATCTGCCGATTTCAGTCATTATTAAACCAGAGAAGTTGATGGCATAATTCTGGCATTGAGAAATGAGTCTGAGCAAAAGTCATTAGTCAGTTGTGTTAACTAGCGTCATGAACACGTCGTGTCTGAGGCTTTCCCTTAAACACCAGCAGCTCTTCCAGTAAAGCACAGGGAGTGTGTGTGTGTGTGTGTGGGTCATTGTGAAAGTAAAAGTGAAATGAGTCTCGCTGGACCAGCGGCACAAGCTCAGCTCACCCTTACTCAGATACTCAGATCATGTGAATTACACCAGTCTAGGGTTTTATAACTGACTTCATAAACGTATGATCAGTCTTAAATAAAAAGAATGAGATGACTAACTTGAATAACTAGTCTGAGCAGTGTGTGTGTGTGTGTGTGTGTGTGTCAGGTGGGAAGGTCAGCCGGTTCGTTGGAGTGTGTGTTGGTGTTCAGAGTTACTGTGGGAGATGAGACACACACACACACACACACACACACACATCTCTCCTGATGAACAGAAGAGCACCGCTTCTCGATTCGCTACTTTATAAAGTTGTGTCTTCAGGCTCTGAGCGAACAGAATAAGTTTCGCTCTCCAGGTTTGCTGATGTTCTTCTGTGAGTCTTTTGGGAATGACTAACTCTCTCTCCTTCCACCCACCTTGCTTCCCACACACACACACACACACACACACTCGTCCTCTTCTTCATCACCGAGCCTCTCGATCCTCCGAAACGGGACAATCCTGTAGTTCCAGCGTCTCTTATGTAAAGATGTTGCTGTTCTGATTTATACAAAATATATTTCTAGAAAACCCATCCTACACAGAAACTGCTGACACACACACTCGTGTCCGTGACGTCTGATCGTGTCGGTGGTTTGGCAGCTGGAAGAGTCAGTATTCCAGGGAGGAACTGTGGATTATTTTAACTCATTCTGATCACGGGTCATTATCACATGAGAGCGAAAGAAGGAAAGACATTAGGCGTGTATTCCTGTAATAATGCACACACACACACACACACACACACACACACACACACACACACACACACACACACACACACACACACACACAGTAATCAGTGTTGCCCTGAAATATTTGCTTTGGGAGGATCTGGGTGTGTCAGTTACAACATGTGTGTAGGAGGGACACACCTCCTGTGTGTGTGTGTGTGTGTGTATTGTAGGACTGCTCCCTGAGTCAATTAATTAGAGATGAGAATGGAACAGAGAACCATAGACACACACACACACACACACACACACACACACGCAGACAGGTAATAGCCGCTTGAGCAAGAGCACACACTCTCTCTCTCTCTCTCTCTCACACACACACACACAATCTCTCTCTCTCTCTCTCTCTCACACACACACACACACGCACACACAATGGCCGTGATCGCCTCACGCACGCGCTGCTATTTCAGGTGAAACTCCCCGCATCTCCTTGGCAACAGCCGCTCTTTACACACTCGATCTTGTGTGTGTGTGTGTGTGTGTGCGTGTGTGTGATCCGCTTGTAACTGCTGATGAACTCATGATTACAGCAGGTTTTCCCCGCACATATTCCCACTTCTCTGAGAAATTCAGTGTTTCTTCGTATCATTAATCATATTTCAGAAGAAGGCTCGAGTCATTCTGAAATACTTCTGATGGTTGAGATGATTTACTTCCCGCAGATTATTTTAGATCAACTGGTGGGAGTTTATGAATATGATCAGATCTCCTGATTCTCACTTATATGTTCACAAAGGCTGCATTTATGCGATTAAAACTATTATGAAGTATTATTACAATTTATTCCTGTGCTCAAAGCTGAATGTTCAGCATCATTACTCCCCCACATAGCAAACAGACTTGGCCCAAATGTGGCCTCATCATGGCACTGCTGGCGTGTTGCCGGCAATGGCATGCATCATGTCAGCCAACTGTGGGCCAAGTGTGGCAATGATGGCACTGCGTGACGGCAGACAACTTTTGGGCCGATTGTGGATGGGAGGTATGTGGCCCAGATCAGTGTAGCGATTATGGGCCATATTCTGTGTACTGGAAAATTGTAAGCCTGCTACTATATTTTCAAGGCAAGATTATACCCCACCCCGACCCCTCTGAAAAAGGTGTTAAGATTTTAATAATAAATAATAATAATATTAATTGACTTAAATGAGTCAGTGAAAAAATATATGTCCAATTGTTTAAAAAATGATTAATAATGAATAAATATAGGATTTAGTTTTCAGCAATGTTTACAAAATGTTGTATCATTAAAAAATATACATTTACTAACATGATAAGTATTAGAACTATGATTTTTTTTAAGTATTAGACCTATTATTTATTTGAATTTTTTTTTTATAAATTTGTAATAAAAAAAAAAAACGAATCCACATCCAAGTCTAAGTTTTCCATACTTTTTATTTTAAAGTCCCCGTGAACCGGAAGTTGCAAACGATTTTTCTCCAGTGCTGTGACGTATTTCCAAGTGAAACGGAATATTGAACAGAGGGCAGGGTTTTACTCTAGGGCTCCTCCTCTCCATCTCTCGCTCATAGCAAACTAACGGTTTGAGGGGAGTGGTTAAGCGTTTCCCCACCCAAGTTGTGAAACCTACGTCATCAGAAAAAGAAACCGTTCCAGACCGGAAGTAACTTTTCAGATTTTGATTAAAGATTACTAAGGTAAAACATTTTTTAAATATATTTTTACTTGCACGGATTAATTGTTCACCACAAGACTAGTAATATGCGCTAACAAAGTAAATAGGTTCAATTTTGATTTCACGGGGACTTTAAGCACCACAAAATCATGTTAAACATGTAATATCTGGATTTTTTTTTTTTTTTTCAGTCAACTATTGTTTTATTTCGGCGCGATCTCCATGGTAACAGCAGCTTTTCTGGTTGGTTCACGTGATGCGTCTTTTGAAATTTCTCCCGCTGAAGATTGAAGAGGAAGACACAACCGCTGTACGGGTAAGTGAAGTTCACTCTCTTTTTGGCGCTTTTTTAATACCTTATTTCAAACTCGGATGCCACTTTTTTCTTTATTGAAGTGAACTTTTGCCTGGTAGCTGATTCAGTTGCCCCTGAACATGAGAATGCCTATACAGACGCGAACGGGGTGCGATCATGTGCGATAGACCGGCCCTGCGGAACGTCCGAGGCGAGGCGTGGTGCTTCATGTGTGCGAAATGTAATGTTAATGCTTTTAAAATTATAGAAAGATCACAGCAAATCTATCAACCGCAATTGACTTATAAAGCTGAAAGTGATTCAGTGGTTGTATAATTGTATGATATCTAAATCTAATCGTGGCTTGTTTCACATGAAAAGGACATGCTCCATGTTTTTTTTTATTTGTGATCACAGACTGCTTATTTATTTTTGCTTGTCATGTATTGCTAGTCATTTCATTCCCATGTATGCTATATTCGTAGGCGATTGAGAAAATAATAATACTGTACTATTAAAATATCTACATTGAAAGAATGAAATTGATCACATAATTTTTATTTTTTTGTCTAAAACAATAGTTCTCAACCTGGGTAATGTTTAGAGGTTCATTTAAATGCAATAAACAATTGGCAACTTTTCAATTGGCCAAAACTGAACCAGGGGCTAACCATTGACGCATGGCAATGTTTTTCTTCCAACATATTGGGCATTATAAGGAAAGAATGACTCTATAAAGTTGTCTTCCCCTCCTTTCATATTGTTTAATTATTGATGATATGTAAGTTGCTCCCCCATTCCTGTCTGTTTGTTTGAGTGGATTTTATTTTATTTCTAAAGACTATAAGGAGTTGAAACTCTGGCCTAAGGCACTCACTTTCCATGATCTAACAAGATGATTAATACAAATGAGTTTTAGAGCTACATTAGTATCCTATATTGGTAAATCTGGAATAGGTGATGCATTTTCAATGTTATTTTTTTTTTTTTTTTTTTTTTTTTTTTACAGGACTGGTTGGGCAAGAAAACTTGACAGACCGTTTGTTATGGCTGTTAATTGGAGTTACAATGAGAGGAGCAATGTGAGAAGAAGGGATTTTACAGGTTGTAAAAAGATGTTACACTTGGAATGTACAAAATAAAATAGCCTTCACACTGTTACACAATTCTAGGTGTAATATTTATTTGTGGTATTATTGTTAAATAAAATTTTAATTGAATAAAATATAGAATTTTTCTGTGACTTATTTGTTCACATGGTTTGGGTAAGGTTAGGCTGGGATATGGTTCAGTTTGGGGGTTTGAAAGGGTGGTGTTGAAACGGTTAACTTAGAATTGGTACCAATAAAACCTGTTTTGGACCAGTTCAGTGCTAGTTAAGGGTGATTAACTGGCTGAGATTCGGGCCAGTTATGGCCCATGTGTGACCCTTGTATTTAATCCAGTTCTGGGCCACTTCAGCGCCGTCATTCTTTGCGGTACTTGGGCCGAGGATTGGGTTCACATGGTTTGTGTAAGATTAGGCTGGGTTATGGCTCAAGTTTTGGGGTTTCTGGTTAAAGGGTGGTGTCGATATGGTTAACGTATGGCTGAGAATTGGTACCAATAATAAAACCTGTTTTGGCCCAATTCAGGGCCAGTTAAGGGTGATCATATGGGCCGGAGCTGGGCCAGAAAAAATTTGCTATGTGGGCCATCATTACTCCATATATCGAGCCTAAAATGAGGATCTGATGATCAACAAACAATAATGATTATTATCAGCGTTGAAAACTGTCCATATATGTGAGTGGAACAAATGAATATATTTTATTTTTCAGGATTCTTTGATGAATAGAAAGTTAAAAAGAACATTTATTAGAAATAGAATCATTTGTAATATTATAAATGTATTTAGTACTTGTTGAAGAAAGTTCGAAGTAATTCCAATATAAACAGAGACGAAACACAAGCGAAAGGTGAGCATAAAAACAAACGCAGAAATGGGAAAATCAAACATGACGATTAACGCAAACTAACATCGTGAAGACGAACCTATTTTTCACAGTATATGAGACGAACACAGGACGAACCAAAATACATGACTTACACCGTGTCCTAACTACACGCGACGCGACGCCGCGACACGCGATAAAAGGTATCTTTTCCATGTTAATCAGAGTTTTTGTCCTAACCAGACGCGACGGCGACACGCGAAGTTTCTAATTTAGAAACGGTTCCTATTTCTGCGACGTCGCGGCTGACAGAATGAAGAAATTACACTGTTTATGAGTACACATCATTTATTTTTAGTTAAAAATAGGTCACTGTGCCACAAGCGATAACGGATAATTTACCTCAGATTTTGAAAGCATGTAATATCGTTCAAAATGAATTCTATGCAAAGACTGTACTTCATAACAAAATTAGTCAATGAGTATATTTTGTTAATGTTTTGATTTTTAATAATGTTATTTCTTGATTTGATTATGTCCTTACCCATATTCAATGCGAGTGCAGGCCAACAGTGCGCTTTCACAGAGAGACTCACACGCTGTTCTGAATGTTCGGCATCTCACAGTTGCGTCGCGTCTAGTGTGGACAGACACAATTGCTGTCGCTGGAATTTTATCGCGTCGCGTGTAGTTAGGACACGGTGTTATGCTTGCATTATGAATAATGTATTAATAATAAAGTATTTAAATAACCCTAATTTAAATAAATAAGTTTGCTAAGGCCTCCTGGTTGAGCTGTTGTCTCTCTCACACACACAAATATATAAACATCTTTATCATTCCAGTCCTCTGTGAAGTGACTTGTTTTCTCAGCAGCTTTTGTTGCAAGAGTTTTTTACAGCACCAGCTCCCTACACAATTAAACATTGCATGTGGAGATTGAGATGCTACTTTGTCTTTTACTGCAATTAACCCTTTGCAGGGAGTTTGATTGACAGGTGATCTGACCAATCATAATCCGCCATGTTTGTCCAACAAAGCAGGAGAGTGAGAAGATTAACGTTGGGGTACTGATGTCTCTCCGCGGTTAAAACAACATTCCTTCTGATGTTCATCCATGTTTATTTGATGCTATGAATGAAGTAGAAGGACGAGATGATGGTTCACGAGCGGCTTTAACTGAGCGATCTGTCACTGCACATTAAAGAGGCACAACATGGTATTTATTGTTTACATTTCTTTAAAAAATGACCAAATTTGAAAGTTGAGACTCAGTTTCATATCAAAAGTTACCGGCTCTGTCCTGTCAGTGGGTATCCGCTCTACTCCACGTGTATTTTTCACTGCGTGAGAACGTGTGGTGTGTGCGAGAGAGTACGGCTCGTTGGACATAGCAACAGTAACTAACGGGGGCGGGTCTTTGCAAACAGTCAATTCTTAAATTATTGTGAAAATATATCAAATGTTTTACTCCCAATAAAAAACAAGTGTCTCTGACCGATTCTGTAATTAAATCCATGTTTATGTTCGTGTAGTTAGACACAAAGGTCTTGTTCGATCCCCAGTAAACTCATATATCTCGCGTAGGTTATGAGATGATGCTGATGGATTCTGTGTGTGTGTGTGTGTGTGTGTGTTGCTGTTCTGCGGTTCATCAGAACTGGGTCTCCGACCTCTGATCCCGATCCTGGATCTAATTTTTGGGATGCGCGTGTCTTTTGGTCCGATAGCTGTTCTACGGATCACGTTTCTCACTCTCCTTTCTTTGTTATTAATGAGAAAGTGATTATGTGCAGCTCAAATATCCTCTGAGGAGAACCAGACCTCAAACTCTCAGTCATATTCAAACAATGAGCTTTCCATGGTTTTAAACCAATGATCTGTTTGTTTTAATTTGACATGATGTTATTTAATAGAGCAGTTTTAGGCCTGTCCTTCTCAGATTCTCAGTGGAGTGTGTCTGTGTTTCTGGAGGATCTGAATGAAGTGAGGACAGTCTGTAAAGTTGACGCTCATAAGCATCTCTAATCTCAGATCTAATCCGATCGGTCATGCTGAAAGTATTAGCCTATGAAATGCATCCTGAAGGTAACGCAGAGATAACTCGAGGTCATCCCGAAGGTAACGCAGAGATAACTCGAGGTCATCCTGAAGGTAACGCAGAGATAACTCGAGGTCATCCCGAAGGTAACGCAGAGATAACTCGAGGTCATCCTGAAGGTAACGCAGAGATAACTCGAGGTCATCCCGAAGGTAACGCAGAGATAACTCGAGGTCATCCCGAAGGTAACGCAGAGATAACTCGAGGTCATCCCGAAGGTAACGCAGAGATAACTCGAGGTCATCCCGAAGGTAACGCACAGATAACTCGAGGTCATCCTGAAGGTAACGCAGAGATAACTCGAGGTCATCCCGAAGGTAACGCAGAGATAACTCGAGGTCATCCTGAAGGTAACGCAGAGATAACTCGAGGTCATCCCGAAGGAAACGCAGAGATAACTCGAGGTCATCCCGAAGGTAACGCAGAGATAACTCGAGGTCATCCCGAAGGTAACGCAGAGATAACTCGAGGTCATCCCGAAGGTAACGCAGAGATAACTCGAGGTCATCCTGAAGGTAACGCAGAGATAACTCGAGGTCATCCCGAAGGTAACGCAGAGATAACTCGAGGTCATCCCGAAGGTAACGCAGAGATAACTCGAGATCATCCCGAAGGTAACCCAGAGATAACTCGAGGTCATCCCGAAGGTAACCCAGAGATAACTCGAGATCATCCCGAAGGTAACGCACAGATAACTCGAGGTCATCCCGAAGGTAACGCACAGATAACTCGAGATCATCCCGAAGGTAACGCACAGATAACTCGAGGTCATCCCGAAGGTAACCCAGAGATAACTCGAGATCATCCCGAAGGTAACCCAGAGATAACTCGAGATCATCCCGAAGGTAACGCACAGATAACTCGAGATCATCCCGAAGGTAACCCAGAGATAACTCGAGATCATCCCGAAGGTAACGCACAGATAACTCGAGGTCATCCCGAAGGTAACGCACAGATAACTCGAGGTCATCCCGAAGGTAACGCACAGATAACTCGAGATCATCCCGAAGGTAACGCACAGATAACTCGAGGTCATCCCGAAGGTAACCCAGAGATAACTCGAGGTCATCCCGAAGGTAACCCAGAGATAACTCGAGATCATCCCGAAGGTAACGCACAGATAACTCGAGGTCATCCCGAAGGTAACCCAGAGATAACTCGAGATCATCCCGAAGGTAACCCAGAGATAACTCGAGATCATCCCGAAGGTAACGCACAGATAACTCGAGGTCATCCCGAAGGTAACCCAGAGATAACTCGAGATCATCCCGAAGGTAACGCACAGATAACTCGAGGTCATCCCGAAGGTAACGCACAGATAACTCGAGATCATCCCGAAGGTAACCCAGAGATAACTCGAGATCATCCCGAAGGTAACGCACAGATAACTCGAGGTCATCCCGAAGGTAACGCACAGATAACTCGAGATCATCCCGAAGGTAACCCAGAGATAACTCGAGATCATCCCGAAGGTAACGCACAGATAACTCGAGGTCATCCCGAAGGTAACGCACAGATAACTCGAGGTCATCCTGAAGGTAACGCAGAGATAACTCGAGGTCATCCTGAAGGTAACGCACAGATAACTCGAGGTCATCCTGAAGGTAACGCAGAGATAACTCGAGGTCATCCTGAAGGTAACGCAGAGATAACTCGAGGTCATCCCGAAGGTAACGCAGAGATAACTCGAGGTCATCCTGAAGGTAACGCAGAGATAACTCGAGGTCATCCTGAAGGTAACGCAGAGATAAATCGAGGTCATCCTGAAGGTAACGCAGAGATAACTCGAGGTCATCCTGAAGGTAACGCAGAGATAACTCGAGGTCATCCTGAAGGTAACGCAGAGATAACTCGAGGTCATCCTGAAGGTAACGCAGAGATAACTCGAGGTCATCCCGAAGGTAACGCAGAGATAACTCGTGGTCATCCTGAAGGTAACGCACAGATAACTCGAGGTCATCCTGAAGGTAACGCAGAGATAACTCGAGGTCGTCCTGAAGGTAACGCAGAGATAACTCGAGGTCATCCCGAAGGTAACGCAGAGATAACTCTTGGTCATCCTGAAGGTAACGCACAGATAACTCGAGGTCATCCTGAAGGTAACGCAGAGATAACTCGAGGTCATCCTGAAGGTAACGCAGAGATAACTCGTGGTCATCCTGAAGGTAACGCACAGATAACTCGAGGTCGTCCTGAAGGTAACGCAGAGATAACTCGAGGTCATCCCGAAGGTAACGCAGAGATAACTCGTGGTCATCCTGAAGGTAACGCACAGATAACTCGAGGTCATCCCGAAGGTAACGCAGAGATAACTCGTGGTCATCCTGAAGGTAACGCAGAGATAACTCGAGGTCATCCTGAAGGTAACGCACAGATAACTCGAGGTCATCCTGAAGGTAACGCAGAGATAACTCGAGGTCATCCCGAAGGTAACGCAGAGATAACTCGTGGTCATCCTGAAGGTAACGCAGAGATAACTCGAGGTCATCCTGAAGGTAACGCAGAGATAACTCGAGGTCATCCTGAAGGTAACGCAGAGATAACTTGAGGTCATCCTGATAGGTCGAGCATGTGTGTGTGTGTGTGTGTGTGAGCGTGGGTCTGGCTCTCCTGTTGTTGGTCTGTCTGGATGAGCTCACACTGCCGGGTCAAGTCAAAGCTCCTTCATTTATATAGCACTTTTAACAACATAGATTGTGCCACAGCAGCTTTACAGTGATAACAGAAGATTACAAGAACAGAGAGTGTTTTGGCTTTACAGCAGGGGCCTGTTTCAGAAATGGAGGTTAAGTGAAAACTCTGAGTATGTTAACCCTGAAATGAGGGAAACTCTGGGTTTTCCGTTTTAGAAAGGGAGGTAAGTTAAACCTGAGAAAGCAGAGTAAGTCAAGCTGTTTCTGAAAGAGAAGTAACTTATACTCAGAGACAGTTACCATGGTAACTTACTCCGTGAACCTAACCTGGTCGGGAGCAGGTTTTCTTCAGTAAACCCAGAGTTTCTTGCGGTCTCCTCCCCTTTTTTAAAGAGGAACTGCTGTTTAAACACCAACAATAATACTAAAATGTATTTACACATTCTTTAAGGAATATATATTGTTTGTCCTTGGTTTAATTGACTAAATCTGTTTTGCAGCACTTTGCCAAA